>NC_067417.1:26582467-26762467 GCF_009764475.1 Pristis pectinata
CTGACATATATCTTCACTTGGGGACTTCACAATTTCCAGCTCTCATTGCACAAATTATCCAGAATTGTTCTTAAGTAAAAAATCTCAGGATATGTGGAAAATCCATCCTTTTAACTCCCCCAAGTACTATTTTGAGATTCTTCTTCCCCCATCACAAATCATGGATTCATTTGAAAACAGCTTCTGACTGCTTTAACTTCAAAAGCATCCACAAGGGGTATATGCAGGCTGGCAATTGAGAGAACAGTATGTGGCAGCATTCAAGACTTTTTAAATTGAAAGTCAGCAGATACATGCATCATGCAACAACATCACATATACTATATAATGAAATGCATATGTCAGATGCTGAAACACATAGAGTATATCTTGAAAAATAGATAGCATGGACTGAATGTGTGGATATTGCAAATTGAAATTAAATATATGGACTGATATTAGTCTTCCTAATTTCAGGGCAATGCTGGAGAAATAGTCTATTTCCTAATTTAAGAAACCATTATTCCATATTTACATCCTGAGTGCTATAGGGATTTCAAAAACTATTTAATTTGATCTCCTGTAACCCCATACTGCAGTGGCTTATTCCTCTCAGATGACTCCTCATTAATAGTCTCAATTCCCCATTCCCAGCAATGTTGTAAAATTAGTGCATGTGGATTCTGACTTATGGTGCAAGATGTATGCATGTCTCACAGCAATATGTATACACTTCACCTTGTGCTAAAGTGTATATATTTCAAAAGCAGATATATGGATTTCATTATCTAACGTGTCTAAGGATCTCAGTTTCTTCCAGAAATTTGGCTGTATTCCATGGTGAAGAAAATTCCTTGGATACTTTGCTTTTGTATTCTTCCAAGTCAATCAGAATCCCATCTTGTCTGGTGATTGTTTGTGTGATGTTTTTGCATATTTAGAGGATGTTTCTGGTTGTACTGTAATATGCCAATCTTTCCAAAACACCCTCAAAAATAACAAATTTTTAAAAAATCTGCTGGAGGAATTCAACGTGTTGAGCAGCACCTGTGAAGGAGAAGAAATCATCGACATTTCAGGTCAAAACCCTGCATCAGGACTGAAAAATCAGGCTCTTGCCATGAGGAGGAAGATACTGGAGTGAAAATACAGATTTTCTTTATGATCAAGTCCTTAGTTCTATTAACATAATATAAAATTGGGTAGATTTAATCTTTACAAGATTCTGACCATTAGTGAAATCCGTCTTAAATGACCATTGTTAAATGACTGAGTTTTATGGCATGCTATCTTTTGGGATGAAATATTGTCAGTACAACAAATTCAAAATGCAGTTTCTTTTATCTTTTAGTTTTGATATTTCACTATTAGGATTGCTATTACTAGATTATCTTTGGCTTTGAAAAAACTCTTTCAGTTATCTCTTCATCTTACTGTCCTGTTGTATAAGAATCGTACAGTTGTTCAAAGAAAGCACTCTCTCTATAAGGAAGCATGTTTTTGCCTGCCTATAAAAGAGACAAAGGAAAGAAGCCTGTCTTTAACAGCCAATAATGATCCCTTTACTGTCTCATTTATTTTCATGGTTGGTGGTTGCTGTGCTCCATTTGTATTTGTAATTTTCCCCAAAAAGAAAATAATTGTTCACAGGTACAGCCTCCTGTTTCTGAAGCAACCTAAATTCATTCTACCCTGCAGAAGCAAAATCCTGCTTAAATTTCTATCAGATATAAACGTCTTTTACAGTACCACCCAGCATATATCAAATCAACTTAAAAGAGGAAGTTCAATTGCTTTATTGCTATGATTTGTGATGT
The DNA here is from genome assembly GCF_009764475.1 of Pristis pectinata. NCBI lineage: Eukaryota > Metazoa > Chordata > Chondrichthyes > Rhinopristiformes > Pristidae > Pristis > Pristis pectinata. The sequence goes on from NC_067417.1 coordinate 26,584,264, forward strand.
GAAGTTGGTATTCACAATTCACTTATAGTTGGTTAAAATGCCAATCATGGATCTTGCATTCCGTCTGCTGTCAAGTTGTGTTGAATTGTCACCCTGAGTAGAATGCAATGGTTTTACAAGGCTGTGAGTACTTCCACTTTCCACATTGTAAAATCACATTATTATAATGAGAATGCAAATGACAAAAAAGCTGTGTGGAATGGCTGTAGATGAGTTACTTGTCAAAACTACTTAACTTTAGGAAAAGAGAGTGCTCACTCAACACAACCATGTATATTCTAAATGGCGTCATCTTTACAGCTGTGGCACGTGGCCAAATGAAGGCTAAGCATGCTTTACTGAATGCTGTGTATCTTCGCGTTCCTGTTTGCTGATGTATAGTTCAGAATGTCTAAACAAGTCATGTTATGTCTGAAATCTTCCATTCAGTGATGTTTAATATAGGTTAACCTAAGTCAATATTTCAAATCGGAAGCTCTGTACAAACGTACGTCAGGATGAATCTGATTGTAAATAACCAGTTGATTTACAGACCAATTTAAAGCTGTTCGCTTGCCTTTTGAAGAACCTCAGCTCTTATCAATCTAAAATAGTTTTCCTGTTCAGTCTGAAATCATTCAAATCACTTCTTGTAGCTGCCACACTTTAAAGGCATTGGTTTTACTGGAAGGGTTCACGTGGACAGGTTTATTGTGAAACAAGTAAGATTATGGAAATCATTTCAAGAAATGGTTTATGTCCCCCAATCTGTAAATCAATCTGAGTTATTCCAAACCTCTCATCCCTAATCACAATTCATATGCTGCAATAAAACAGAAAATCCTGGGAATAGTCAGCAGGTCAGGCAGCATCTGGAGAGACTAGATTTGAGATTTCCAACTATTTTGGTTTCCTTGTACATCAGAAATAATTGTAAGTAGGAATAAATGACTCATTTCCCAATGATCTTGGACATAAATTAGCACTGAAGTGATGTAATTTTGCAGGTTTCAATTTAACTCTATCTTATATTTTGTTTAATTCTGTGCAATGAACATGGTAATATGCATTTTAAAGGTTAAATGTGCAGAAGATTCCTTTTAAAGCTTCTCAATAAATACATTAATGGAATCCATGATGCAAATATTTGCATAACTTCAAAGAGTTACTTAACAGAAATGTGATCACAGTATATCTACACCAAAACAGAAACTATCATGCTTTATTTCATTACCAATAAAGAAAATTTAAAAACCTCAAGTACTTCACAACTAACATTTAGAGAAACCATCAGCATTCTTTCACTATCATACACATGGGCAAAGTATATGTTATTCCCTATTACAGCTCATTCTTGCAATTTATCTCTTGACTAGCCTTTTGTATAATAATACAAAATATTACAAACTATGCAAGATGCCATAATATCTAACATATGCATGGTAACATACCCATTGGTATTACTAATTGTCCTGCTTTTTGATTAACTGATGTGAAACTAGTTTGACTAGAAAAAGATCATTCTTTATATCTGGATAAACAGTACATTGAAATCCATCTGCAATATACCTTTGGTACACCACATCAAGTCATGTGTGATATTAAACACACAACTGTGACATGATGCATGCATTCCTCTGAGTTTAATTCAGAATGCCATTTAGTTCTGTGCATACAAAAGTCTGTTGTAATCAAGGATAAGTAGGCCTCCTGTTGTTCATTTTAAACATTAAAATGAAATGGGAATTTTTAACTTCCCTGTCTTGCAAAAACTAGTAAGGCAGCAGTTAAAATAGAGTGGGGACTAAGTCCCACCCCAGTCCAGCAGGCTGCAGTTTAAAGTTGGTGGTGTCAAGTCAACCCTCCTAAAACAATTTTCAGACTAACATCTTGGAATGTAAGCACTGGTCAAGGACCATGTCAGGGAGCCAGTGTTCTAACATTTGCAGCTTTTTCAGAGATTGTAGAACTGGAAGAGCAACCTCTAAACACATCACTCTCAAAACACTTTGCAAGGAACAGCAATGTCACACACATCCCAAAGGATGCTAGGACAACGGTGACCGCACCTTTACGATGCCATTCTGGCTACCACCACAACTTTCTAACCAGTCTTCTCCTCACACTTTCTCTTAATCGTTCATTGAAGCAGTTAATTCAAAAGGCTGCTACTCCTCATGCTATGACCAAACCATTGGAGTTTCTTTCTTTTGGAGATGTTAAGTAGGAATGCCAGGAAAACAATTTGGCTACTCAGGACTCTTCCTCCCCCTTCCTTAAGCTTATTCAGTTAGATCTTGGCTGAACTATACCTCAACACCATTTTCTATCAGTCATAACCCTCGATACACTTACCCAATGCAATTCTATCTAAAGGTTCAACTGAGTTCAGCCCTTGTGGGGGAAGTTAGGCAATTAAAATCATACATGGGCTCACCTCCCAACAACATCTCACACTGATCCCATTGACCTAATCCTCACATTTCACCCTTTGAGCCTCTGCATCCAGCATATCATCCTTCATCAATTCCAGGACATCTGTAATGCCCTCCTTTTTCAGGAAGCGTGGCTTCCCTTCTGCTGTGGTGGATGGAGCCCGATCTAGCATCTCCTCTGTTTCTCAGACTTCTGCTCTCACTCCACCTCCTCCCAGACAGAACACAGATAGAGTTCCTCTGGTCTTCACCTTATAAGCCTCCACATCCAGCATATCGTTCTTCGTCATCCTTTCACCAGACCCATTTTAACATTGTGTTCTAAGGATGTGAGAGGGAAAGCTATCAGAAACCAGATGAGTCCTTCTTTAAACATCAGTTCTGACAAAGGGTCACAGATCTGAAACGTTGACTGTTTCTCTTTACACAGATGCTGCCTGACCCGCTGAGTTGTTTCCAGTGTTTTCTGTCTTTGCTCCTTCTCTAAATGTGCTGATTTGGCTCTGATAATATTAGCAGATATCAACCACTCTTCTAATGAGAGGCTCAGATGACGTTGTCTGCATCAGGTCAACCTAGTCATGACCAAATATAGGAAATCTTTGAAGATTTTCTCAGCATTCAGCATTCCTTTTGGGATCAGTCAGTGTGGGAGTAATTGTCAGGTCCCACAGGGATGATTAGGCTTCCCCTGTCCCTGACTTCCCCCAGCCTATTGTGTGTTTGCTCCAGAAGCCAGTCCTTGTGATTGGTGATCATTCCTCCGATCCTGGCAGCAGCTTCCCTCCTCCCCACATACCATTCACACCCAAGAGCCAGCTGCTGTATGGAAGAGGCTGATGGAATGTGGTAATGACCTTCACACCCATTCACATGAGAATGAAGTTTCAACACGATGGCAAAGCTTGGTGAAGTAATGGTGGAAGTGGCAGGTGTTAGACGAAATGATTGAAAGGATTGTCAGCAAACATTGATCTCAGAGTGAGGATGGATGCATGAACAATGCCTGAGATGTGAAAAAAAAGATGTAATACAAATCCGTCAACCTCTGGGTGTTAGTTTGTCATTTGATCCCCCATCTGTTGCCATTTGAACATTTTGTGGCAAGTGAAATTCCACTGAACAAAGCATGACTTTTGTAAGGAAAAGAACAGCAAATCTCAGTGAGAAAAAAATCAGCAACTTGTAAAGCATGAAATTTGGGATAAGTGAGGAAAAAACAGTGAGACTGAAAATGCTAACACAGCAGTCAGAAGCAAAAGACTTACAGGCCTGCCCTACCTACCAGTCAGGTTCCTGTGTTACTCAGCAGGCTGAGTGAAACCTCCATTCAAATCCATTTCCTTCTTAAGTCTTCGCCCTTTCCAGCAAAGTCCTGCTCTGACTTCAAAGGTAATTTGCTGAAGTGAACACTCACTCAGACAGGAAATGGATACGTTGTGACTCATCTTCAAGATAAAGTCTCCAGTCAGCTTTAGGGAGGAGAACCAAGAAGAGCGGAAACCTTCAGAGCGAAGCTGCTGAATTCAGAGTTCCTGCACCCTAGTCCAAACTGAGGATCTCTCAGGAGTACCTCATCAGCACAGGCATCTCTGGGGTTGACTTGGGGTTGCTACTGCTGTTTCCCGGATGGGCTAAGCTGGGAAAATACCCCGTGCCATGCAGCAAGCCCTAGTCTGCATGCTGGCCTCCAGCAGGGCTTTTAGAGATGTTCTCCAAATCCATCAAAAGCTTACAATGTGGAACCACTCCTGTTAGCAGTCAGCAGCAGAGGCAATGGGTGCACAGCTCTTGAATCTACTCTAGTATCCGAGCCCTGCAGACTTTGAGGAGCATCATAGTATGAGCTCTGTTTTAATAATGAAGCCTGTGCTGTGGGCAGCACTACCAAACTTCATCCTGCGGAATGTAGTGTGATTTGTGTTGGGTACATTGCTTTTAATATCCTATATTACGGCAAAATCTTCTGAACTACGACCATTATTTATGCTTGGTGGTTAAAGTTAGCCAACTGTTCAACTCCCAGGATACCTCAGCCTATTAGTGTTCTGATTTGAAGCACACATGGACTTTGTTCCAATGGGGCGAGGATGATGGGTTTCAGTAGCAGCACCCTGATCAGTGCTCACCTCCCTAGTTCAGGTCCGCTGATGCCCATTCTGGCATCCCACATGAATTCTTTCCTCACAAACAATTGGAGACCTTTCTGTCCTTCAAGGCACAGCTACCCCCTTCATTTTCTGAGTTGCTTATTTTAAGAAGGTACTTGAGAATGGTTCTTGTAATGTTGTTATTAAGTAGGGGAAAGGGAAAGCAAATGGAGGCATAGGGTATAAACATATACCTTCTTTCTCCAATTTCTTACATTGTGTAAACATCCACAATGTGAGACATAGGAGAAGGAGTTGGTCATCCAACTCCTTAATAAAATCACAGCAGGTCTGACTTGGCCCCAACCCCACTTTCCTTCCTGTTTGCCATAAACCCCTCCCCTCTTCATAGTCCAAAAATCTAGCTACCTCAACCTGAAATAGATTCAATGACTCAGCCTGCACAGATAGAAAATTGTAAATATTCACAACACTTGGCAAAAAGAAACTCCTCCTCAACCCTACCTTAAATAGGTAATCTCTTATTTCAAAACTATGCCTCCTGGTTCCAGACTCCCTCATGAGGGAAACATCCTCTCTGCATCTACCCTGTCAGAATTTTATCTGTCAAATGACTACCTCTCAATGAGTATGGACCTAACTTGTTCAAACTTTCCTGAGAAGACGGTAAAGTGCAAAATTGCATCAATGCCTATAGGGCGGGAAACAGAATTATGTGTTGTAAAATAATTTAAATTTTTGTACTGCATAAAGGATGCCGGGGGAGAGGAAATTATTCCCTTTTACTATTATAAATGTAGTTGTTTTATTTGGTTACTTTGTGCAGTCATCTAACAGATGTGTGGATATTACATTCCATCTCAAAAGATATGGGTTACACATCAAGTTAGGGAAGGTAGAAGAACAAAAGATCATTTCTCATTAACACTAAAGGCATTGGTCTCTATGTCCATGAGTCTGCTTTTCAAACTACCACATATTTATCTTGACTGTAAGGGATCTAAACTGAACATGTGCAGAATGTGAGTATCACCTGGCATTAAAGGACTTGTTCTGAGATGGCTGGTTCTGTGCTGGAACATTGCCAACCATGCTTCATAATTCCATTGCTTCACATTTTCTTCTGACTGGTGCCCAGATGCAAATGTTGGATTTTACATTCTTTAGTAAAACTGACGTTTATTTCAGTGAGCGGAGAACAGTTTTAAAAATGTGATTTTTTTTCAGTACATAAATATGTACAAAATTGATGAATACGTATTGCAGACAATAAAAGTGTCATTTTTTATAGCGGTGTCAAGATTAAACCAGTGTAGAGTCTGGTTTGGTCAGATTATACATTGCAGCCCTGATTCTAAACTTTCAAATATCTTTTCCTTTTCCAATGATTCAGAAAGATAAATTATTTTTGGTGATAAAGCTTTTATTTTGCACATACACATGACTAAGATTTAATGTGAAAAATCTTTCTGCAGAGAGTATCTATCTTGCAAAATAAAATCCCACGGGAATAAGTCTTAATCGGTACTGCTCTATTTTGCACTGCAAACTCAATCTACTGAAAAGGGGTTTGTATGCACTTCATACCTTTAAATAATACTTTGAAAGTAATCTGAAAAAATTATTACTATTCTCAGTAACTCTAATAGATAGTGTTGTTTGTTGGTTCTCAAGATGAGTGATAAAATTGTATGGTGGCATAGATAATATCTTTATTTCTCATTAATACATCAAACATTTGGATTTATGTATATTTAGTGTACAAACATGTAGTGCTAATGCTGACCTGGACGTTACCCAAAAAATGGTGAAATTGGTATATCCTTGCATTAAGAACTGGTGATCATGGTTTAGTCCCTTTATGGAGCATTAAAGTACAACGTGTGTGGTAATGCTGCTTGCTTGGCTAGACTCAGAGATGGAGAGAGCAACAATCACTGCACCTCCCAGGGAGAAGACCACCATGAACATGGAGTAGGTTGATCACAAATCGATGAGCACAGGTGGTCCTAACACTGGACCCAGCTTATGCAATCAGCGGCAACACTGACTCATAGATCGAGGGACTCGTGACCTGTGGTTACTGGTTCAGAGAAGTTTCGATCTGTATCAGGGCAACAAATTTTGCAGAATTAAATTTTACAGAGGATGATTTTTAACACATAAAAATTATATCCCAGGGGCACTCTTTAAATTACGCTTTTCTCCCTACTTTCAGCCTGATGTACTCGTTGTTGAACTGTGAGTTAATTGCCAAGATCTTAATTCACAACCTTTTGTTCCAATCTTTCTTGGAAGCTAATGAATGGATCTGCACATGGGATGGCATTATCTTCTGCACAAAATACAAAGGGAAATTACATCAAATTTGGAGTGAGATGCCATTCCAATTCCTGAATAGATGAGGCTCAACAGGAAATGACACAAACACTCCAAAATCTAATTCAATTTCTTGGCTATAGTCCTCACAGTTATCAGGTTACTAAAATTAAAATTCCATTCATTTTTCCTTAGTGTAGTACTGAAAAAATCAGATATCTGTAAATTTTAAGGATGAATGAAGAGGTTATTTTAATAAACAGCTGAGAGCATTGTACCAATAGAGGATAGAGCCCTCTACATCTTTAGGACATTCCAAAGTGCTTCTAAACATGTGAACTACTTTCTGAAGTGTTATCAGTGGTGTTTTATAGATAAACAAGCTAATTTACTCCAATCAGTGCCCTCCAATGAACAGATGCAATGAATGACTAGTTAATCTGCTCTTTGGAGGTATTGATTGAATGTGTCTATATAACCCCCAAACCCCCTACCCTCCACTGCCACCTGCCCCCATCCCACCCGCCACCATCCCCCCCGCCATCATCCCCCCCGCCATCATCCCCCCCGCCATCCGCCCCCCCCGCCATCCACCCCCCCGCCATCCACCCCCCACCCCCGCCATCCACCCCCCACCCCCGCCATCCACCCCCCACCCCCGCCATCCACCCCCCACCCCCGCCATCCGCCCGCCCTGCCCCCAAATAGTGTCTATTACCTGCACTTGAGCAGGTATATAAGACCTTAGTCAACATTTTGTCTATAAGACCACACCTCTACCAATGCAGTGCACTGCTGGAGCCTTGATTATACCTTTAGGCCCAAGGGTGGGCCTTGAGTCTGTGGCATTGAAAGGTTATACCAAAGCAAACATGTACAAGGACAAAAAGGGACATGTACAATGATGGTTGCTGATGAATGGACTGTAGAAAAGAAACCAATAACAGAGCATTACCTGCTAGTTGCAATGGAATGCCACCACCCAACAATTCACCGCATTGACTTTCTGTTCATTATTTTAACATTGAAATTAAGTAGCTGTCACCAATACTTCTTCTCTAATCTTCCTTCCTGCATTTAACCCTAATATTGGTTGGAAAGCCAAGCCATGATTCCATGGATGAACTCTGTGGGATACTGCAGCACAGAACTATAGATTAAACAGCAGATCCAGTGAGGAGATGGCCTAGAAGTTATTTCACAGAGTGCAACATTTATCACACTATGTGACCACCCATGGAAAAGTGAGCCTTAACAACAAATATGGAGCCTGCTTCTGTAAACATAAAGGGGAGCAGTCTAATCTGTTTTTTAAATCTGATGCATGGATTCCCTGGTAGGTTCTCTTGAAGATTTTATTTTACGCTCATTTCCTGCCCACCGTCCCTTCCCTCTCAACTGGGCCACCCACCACTGGATCCGGGCAGGTGGATTACATGACCAGCTAAGCCAGTTGCCCCAGTTATCAAATATCGGTCCCAACAATGTACAGCAATGGCTAGCAAAGAGTGCATTTAAATTAAGGGGTGCAAATGGTGAATACGTCATTGGAGTTGCTGTGCTACAGTGAAAATGAATGCTGCTGACACACAGTCATTAGACCACCATAGGAGTCAGATGAATTGGGCTGATGAAACTGGGACCAATGCAAAATGAAAAAAAAAGATGTTATCACTTAGTACATCCATTCATCACTTCTTTTTAGCTGTCAATATCACAAGGTCATAAAATGTTGAATTTTCTTTTTCAACACATTTAGCAAAATGTTATTGGATATATGCAGTAAGGATGGCATGATGCAAACTGTGCTCCTGTCATCTTCTAGAGGAGGGCATGTATCAATCCTACAAGCTAGAATAACATTTTGTCAATTTGGTCGACAGAAGATACAAGACTTAGAAATGAGGATGTGACCAATGAGCTGGTGGGGAATCTGCATCTCAAGCCTGAAGCACTACAATTCAGTGTTGCCTGTGACATAGCAAGAAGTTGCCAGTGAAGAGGTTTGGTGTGCTGATGGTACCAAAGTGTCTTTTGGATTGGGGACCAGAAGCTAGTTAGGGCCTAAATAATGAGACACAGAAATTAGGGCCTGAGTTTGCCATGGATTACAAAGATTAGATTCGAAGCAGAGCAGAGCTCAGAGGGAAGGCCAGAAGCAGTGATGGACTGATGACAGTATGTCAAGAAGCTCACTTGTTTTCAGGCTTGGACTGTCTTTACTGTATTTAATCAAGAGCTGGGAGAATATCTCTGCTCATTTTTTTCACCATTATTTTGCCTTTTGAATTGATCATATCCCCATTCTTTTCCATGTTGCAGAAAAATCTGTATGTTTTCTCCCTGACTCAGTAAGGGTATAATAGCATAAATGGTGATCTGAGGACTATTCAATGTCAGTTGTAGGGAATATCAAAAAGACACTCAGGCTCCAAGTTAACAGAGATCCAGGGAGGTGCCTGTTACTAGTTGTAAAGTCACTCAGCAACCAATTCAATTGAAAGAGGACAGAAACAAAATGGTTTTATTCTCCCTTGGTGGCCTCCATTGCCTCACTACTTACTCTCCGCTCCATACAGGCCCATTTGATTCAGGATCATTCTGCATCCTCGCCACTTCTATTTCCTGAAGAGAGCGACAAAGTAAAGAGCAGTCTTTTATTGATGCCTGATCGTCTGGTCCCTGACCCCAAAGGCACTTCCAAGGTCTCTGGAATAAATAAGTGAATCACAGAATCACAGAATGTTTGCAGCAAGGAAGCAGGCCAGTTGGCCCATCATGTCAATACTGACTCTATGTAAGAGAAGTCCAGCCACTCCCACTCCCACTTAGCCCTGTAAGTTATTTTTCTTTCAGATGCTCATCCAGCTGCCTTTTGAATACCACAATTCAATCTCCCTCCCCTACTACTAATGGCAATGCATTCCAGGCTCCTATCCACTCATTGGACTAAATGTTTCCCCTCATACTACTATTGGTTCTTTTGCCAATCACCTTCGTGCTCTGTTGCCTTGTTCTTGCACCCCTCTTGCCCCCACTACCCACCAGCCAATGAGTATATTTTCTCACTTTAGCGGTTAGCGTAATGCTTTACAGCGCCAGTGACCCAGGTTCAATTCTGGCCACTGTTTGTAAGGAGTTTGTATGTTCTCCCCGTGTCTTCATGGGTTTCCTCTGGGTGCTCTGGTTTCCTCCCACATTCCAAAGACGTACAGGTTAGGAAGTTTTGAGCATGTTATGTTGGCGTTGGAAGCATGGCGACACTTGCGGGCTACCCCCAGAACACTATGCAAAAAGATGCATTTCACTGTGTTTCAATGTACATGTGACTAATAAAGATATCTCTCATCTCTCATCTCTCTCTCTCATACCTTTCATGATTTTAAATACCTCTATCAGAACTTCTCATAACCTCTTCTGTCCCAAGGAGAACAACAAAAGCTTCTCCAATCTACCCATGTAACTGAAATCCCTCACCTCGACTCATTTTTAAAATCTCTTTTACTGTCTTTCTAACACCTTTATATCTTTCCTAAAATGAGAAAATGATAACCGGACGCAGTGTTCCAACCATGGCTGCAACAGTGGTTTATAAAGGTATGTTCATCACTTCCTTACTCTTGTATGCCTTTATTTATACAGTTCAGGATCCCATATGCTCATTCTACCAGTCTGTCTACTTCTCCTTAACATTAATTATTATCCTCCTCATTTTTCTTTGTGCATCCGAGTTTTGTGTTGCTTGGAAATTTGAAGATTTCTTTGCAGTAAACCCGTGCAAGCCATTGATATATTTTAGTAAAGCAGTGGTTTTCGTACTGACCCTGGGAGATTACACTTTCCTCAAGACTGAAAATCAGCCTTTAACTATGACTCTGTTTCCTGTTGTATTGACAATTTCCTATCCATACTGCTATAGCTCCTTTTGTTCCATGTCTTCAATCTTGATGACTGGATAATGATGTGGGGCTTTGTCAAATGAAGTCCATATATACCACATTAACCCCATTTCCTTTATTGACCCTCCCTTTCATGGCATCAAAAAACTCCTTCAATTTAGTTGGACAAAATTTGCCTTCAAAACATACATGAGGGAATTTTCTAATTAATCTCTGCCTACCTGAATACTATTCAGTCCCTGATTATTGTTTCTAGAACTTTTCCCACTATTTAGTCTGTTAGTGGGTTTGTCCCTCAAAATTTTTTTGAACAAGGATGTAACGTTTACAGTTTTCCAGTCCGCAAGCACCACCCTGAATCTCTAAATGTTTGACAGATTATGCCCAGGGCTATGCAAACTTGGATGCATCCCATCAGCACCAAGTGACTTATCCACAGTGTGGGTAGTTAGTCTTTCAGCATCTTCTCTTTATTAAAATCTCATCTATTGATTCTCCAGCAGTGTCTTCTTCCTTGATGTAAAATACTCATATAGTACCTCAGCTATGGCCTCTGATTCCAAGAGTAGATTTCCTCCTTGCTCTCTGATTGACTCTAGCTCTTCTTTGACAACCTTTTCCTTTTTAATTGCCTGTAGAATATTTTTGGAATACAGTCCATTTTTGCTGCTAATGTTTTCTCATGCTCTTTCTTTGCCTCTTTTCTTTCCACTCTGAACGGTCAGCTCTCAGCCAAGTTCTTACTTGCGTTAATGATCTTCATTGTCATATAGTCTTTCTTTCCACTCCATTTTAATCTCTTTCCTTTTGGTCATATTTGGAGCTCTGACTTTAAGTTTCCAACATTTCTCCCTCATGGGAATCTATCTAGAACAGAATTGAAAGATTTCTACTTCAAAGGCATCCCATTGTTCACTTACAGACTTGCCTGCCAAGTTTTGATTCCAGTTTACCTGGATCAGATCTGTTCTTATCCGACTGAAAATGACTCTTCCCCAATTGACTATACAAAGCCCCTTCTACTAATTCTAAAGCTCTAGTTAGCGGTGCCAAGCACTCAAGTAAGCTGGGCAGGCATTGGAAAATATGGTCGTAGACAATTAAGTGTAGGTCAAATCAAGTCACGTCAAGTGTTTTGTCATGTGCCCAAGCACGGTGAGGTACAGGTACAATGAAAAGCTTCTTTGCAGCAGCATCACAGGCACGTAGGTTTAGACAACCACAAAATATAAATTACACATAAATTATACAAGACAGTGAAGAGAAAAAAAAGACTGTACAAAACATTAGTACTAAAAAAAACACAATCAGAGACAAGCCCATGGTTGTGCAAGAAGTGGTTTGTAGTGTTCCATTGCTGAGGTAGGACTGGGATTGTGCAGGTCACTTCCAGAACCTGATGGTTGTAGGAAAATAGCTGTTCTTGAACCCAGTGGTGTGGGACTTCAGGATTCTGTACCTCATGCCTGATGGTAGCAGCAAGACGAGGGCATGATCCAGATGATGGGGATCTTTGATGATAGACGTTGCTTTCTTGAGGCAGCGCCTCCTATAGATGCTGTCAATGGTGTGGAGGAAGGTACAGAGGCCCAGGTCTTGGAGCTTGATGATGTTTGGAGGGAATGATTGTGTTCAATGCCAAGCTGTCGTCAATGAACAGCAGTCTGACGTATGCATTACTGTTGTCCAGATGATGTGGAGCAGAGTGGAGAACCGGTGAAATAGCATTTGCTGTTGATATGTTGAGGTAATAGGCAAATTGAAGGGGTTGCAGGTTACTTCTGAGGCTGGAGTTGATTTGCGCCATAACCAAGCTCTCAAAGCATTTCATTATGGTGGACATAAGTGGTGGTCATTGAGGTAGGTCACCGTGGTCTTCTTGTGTACAGTACTATAGACACCCTTCTAAAGCAGGTGGGAACGTCAAACTGCAGAAGCGAGAGGTTGAAGATGTTGGCATTGGTTTATTATTGTCACTTGTGCCAAGGTACAGTGAAAAACTCATCTTGCATACCATTTGTACACCCTTGAATACACCAGACAGCTGGTCTGCACAGTCTTCAGCACTCAGACAGGTACACCATCTGAGCCAGACACTTTTCGTGGGTTCATCCTTTTGAAGGATGGTCTGATGTCAGCCTTGGAGATTGAAATCACCGGGAATATCTTAGGTTATCAGGATCACTCACCAGAAAGTGGGGTTGAGTGAGGAAGTGAGAGAGTATAAGGCTAGGCCTGATCCACTGAAAAATCTATGGGCAGTGGAGTAGATTCTTCCAGCCAAATCTTTTCTGCTGTCGGCAGTGAAACTCTGCTATTTTCGGTCTATTGTACCTCTCTGGGTATTTCCCTTTTTGAAACTTGTATCATTTCACTTCCTTGTATTATTTTGACTGCAAATAAATTCGAACAAGTAATTGAGACTGTGTGCATTGGCCTGGAAAAGTAGTATTTCCCAGCTTCATAAAGAAAGCAGATGCATGCTATCCTAAATAGAAAAAGAATATATAGATTACATGGAGGAAGACATACCTTTTGCTTTATAAGTGACTAAGCCAGCTTACAGAAATCATTACATAGTCATGGACATGAGACTAAATGCCTGGTTAAAACTTAAGCTACAGTAAAACATATTTGTTACGGTGGCTCTATATATTTTTGTAATCTGACTCTTACTGATCACAAATCCCAGCTAACATTTCCCTGATGATGAGAACTTTGAATTCTATTATGAATTACAATGCAAAATCTACACAGTTATAAAATAACAGTGTTACAGTCCTTTGGCCATCCATGTATCTGGACTGTCATACTTCGTATGTGAAAACACTTTTAAGAAGAATTAAATTTAAAAGGTTAATTGTAAGTTCATTGTAAATTTGCATAGTGCTTTTAAGAATATTATTTAAAAAGCCCATGTGAACCGGTAGCAGTGGAAGTTAAAGACAACAGAAGAAAATGTGAGTGGCAAGCCAGGACAGGAAATGTTATTAGGCTTTGACCCAAATGGCATAGATGAAATGTGTGTGCTTATGTTGCAATGACATGTTCTTTTAACAATGATAAACTGCAAAGTGCTGAAAATGAGTTTGCTTATCCATGCTTGCACCTCCAAAGTTTTCACTTTTTTTTATTGTACTTAAAAGGTTATCAGATTGTTTTTTGATCTCTGTAAGGCAAAGGTGGCAACAAATTATGTTACCTACATTATAAGGAAAGCTTCACAAGGATACAAAGAATAGCTTGCATAGAAAAGCATAAAGGGACTATCCAAACAACATTTTTCATTAAAATATATTTTACAGCATAGTTCAAGTCCCTAAAGCCATCATATCACCCTTGTTTGATACTGTATTCTTTACAACATTACACATTGTTCAAATATTGAATGTCTTTGTGAGTTCCATCAAAACACTGCCACTCACTGATACTCCCACAATGCATTCACCCCACGCACACTCATCTCTACACTTGTCTGCATGTTTTCTTTTTAAAGTATACTTAATCTTTTGTCCCACGCAATCCCTTTCACCATCTCACAACACCATTTCATCCGCCTTGAGTCTCTCTTGTCTCAGCATTACTGTCAGCAACAGTTTGCTGTCTGTCCAACAAATCTTCCTTCCAAGCCTGAAGAAACCTCCAGAACTACTGTCATGGCAGAATTTCCACCTGTTTACTGACAGAGGAAACACAAGGCTGGATAGCAGAGGTGGAAATTTGGTTAGGGTTGAGTTATTCTAATTCATCCACATTTATCTGCTTAGGGTGTTTCTTGCCTGAAGTGATGCAAGGCCACAAAATTATATGGCATATTTTCCTTCATTACATTCATTATTGAATTAATGAAGTGTCAGAACACAACAAGTATTCTGCATTGGTGGGATATGTGTTTCTCTGCTAAAGGTTGTAGAGGTCACAGCAGAGGGTGGAACCCACGTATGTCTGATAATCCCTAATATCAGGCTTTTCCCAGTTTTATAAATGGCAGCAATGTTATTTTTATTTCTGCTTCCCCCTTTAAATTACTGCAAGTTTTTAGAAACTGTAGCAGCCATTTCACATCCCTGTTCTCTACTAGTGACCACACTATCTGTATCCCACCTAAAAAAAACTGAACCTGCGATCTCTGTAGTGAATTGATGGTGCTATTATTTTTCATATCTTCTTTGTCTTTTGCTATGAAAGTTTAAATTGGTTTATCAATGTGGCTTAATTAATACTTCTCATTTCTCATATTTTCGCACGACATGGAATGAGACCATTTGGCCATAAGATCTCTATGCTGGTTCTTGGAGTAATCCCATTCCCCTACATCCTATTCTTTTTCCTGTTAATCTAATATCATCAGTATCTACCTACATCAGAGGGAACTTACAGCAGCCAGCAACCTGGCTTTTAGGAAGTAGGAGGAAACTGGAGAACCCAGGGAAAATGCACATGATCTTAGGAAAAACTTGTAAACTCCACACAGACAGAACTAGAGGTCAAAATTGAATTCCTGTTTTTGTTGGAGCTGTGAGGCAGCAGCATTGTACGGCATGAGAGATTTAAATGTGTTGCAGCCTGTATTTGATGGGATGGGATGGGATGGGATGTTGCTACTAATGAAGGCATTAGAAGTCAGAGATCAAGTGTGGTGAAATACTTCTATATTTTTTATTTTGCACTTAATTTTTCAAAGTTTAAAGCATTTTAAATACATGTATTAATTTTTACATGTATTTAATTGTTTTATAATTACTTACATAGGGAATACTAAAGGCGCATCACACCAAATGGTCAGGAGGGCATCAGGAGAGTCCAGGACAGGCTTTATTTCCAGTTGTCCACTGCCTAGTTTGTTTCTGTGCCCTGCTCTGCCATTGGGAGGCAGTGACGCTGGCAGGACCTCACCAAGACATGTGAACGAATCATGCAAGGTCTATGTAGTCCCAGGGTTATTCGGAATTCAGTCACAAGGCATGGGCCAGGCTAAGTACCATCCAGCTCATTGACAGCAATATTCCAAATAGCTCCATTTGATGCAAGTTTGGTGGAGTACATTTTATGTATTTGCCACATAACATAATCGGAACCTGCAGGCTTTTACCTAGCCCTCCATACATTTCCTATGGAAGAAGCCCCTTGAACAAACTTGCACCCAGAAAAGGGGAAGAAATTGTGCAGTTGCTGCTGTAGAACTGCAAGGCCTGTGTTGAAGATGATGCAGCAGGCAGCCAATGAAAGGCACAGTCACCCTCCTGCTCATCCAAGTAGGCTTGAAGAGGTTGCTGGCAGATCCACCTCAGGTCTTCTCATTTGAAGCAGCTGAGTTCAGTCTCTAATGTCAGACGTCATCACCTCTGTTCTAATTTTGGACATCACAAGGAAATGAGCACTCCTTGACTTTCTCCCTCTGTTTTTGTGATAATAAACACATTGTCTCAATCACAGAAGTAAGGATGAATGCTTTGATGCATTGAGTCATTTTTGGGGATGCTTTCTCACCACATGGTGGTCTGATGTTATTTCACTATTAACTAGCACTGGCTCGCCTGGTCTACATTGAGCTGAGTAAATGTGTGGGAAAGATCAAGTTTATTAATGGTGTTCATTCCTGCCAACTCCACATGCAGGTAAGTTCCTCCAGCAAATTGTTTGTTGCTCCAAATTCCAGCATCTGCAGTCTCTTGTGCTTCCAAGACTGTATCCATGATCTTACCCTGAATATGTTCACAGTACTAAATGGTTACTTGTTAAAGGAATCTTGCTGAGCTTCTGACAGTATATGTCCCTTCCCATCACAGGGTAACCTACAGCAAATGTTTGCTTATTTCAGGATTTTGGCTGTTTACCGTCATGGTTGTTATGAAATCATCATTGTAATTTTTCTTGCTGCCACCTATAGACTATATGCTATTTAACATGGTCCCCATGTTGAACAAAAGTTGTTGTCTCTGTGGCAACCTTGAACAAAGCAGTAGATAATGAAAATATCCTTTGTGCTTTCTTTGTGGTCCTCATTCACTTCAAGAATGTTTGGATGAGCTCTTTCTCCTTGGATTTACTGATTTCTGCCTGGTTTTCTGTGAACCATCGCTATCTGCAGTCATTATACCTTGTCTACCTTTGCAGACTGACACTATACATTCCATGTTCCTGCAGGTAAGACAACAAACCATCCTAAGATGAGAGAATTTCACACCCACCTGACTCTGGTTCAATAAAGAAGCCACCACCAATGCCTCAAGCTTGCATACTGCATGCACGTATGTATCCTATGCTGACTGAAACACTCTTGTGTATTTTGATACCGTTTCCACGGCAGCAATGACTTTACATGGCCGGTCAAAGGTGACGTCTTGTGTATTGAAGAGTTTCACTTGAATGTGCTCATCTTTACAAACAATTCAGTTCCTCATTGTCCATTCTAGGAACATTGATAATTTATTTAGACTTTTGGCAGTGATTGCCAAATTTATTATTCTCAAATTTTCTGACGGTGCTGGGTTAAAGGTGACCTTGTGGCATTTCATTAATCCAGTTCAACAGAACATTATTGTGAGCAAATTAGCTAATGTTGAGCAGGTACACAAATTTATCTCTATTTTTCATTCACAAATAGTCTTGTTTTGTGTACTGTCACCTTCACCCATTACTTCTATGATATTATTGCCATGGAAAAATGTCTCCAATCACTCCAAATAAGTATTGAAAGTCTCCTGCAATTAATCATGGTTGCCTAATTTGCAGATATACCCTGTGTAAGTATGACGTCCCATCTTCCTTGTGCTCTATTTCATCTTCACTACCTTCTAATTTTCTGAACTGTGGTCTACAAGTTTCACTTGCCATCGTTCCTTCAGTGAAGTTTCTAATAGTTTCTAATTCACCCCAAGTATACATGGCCTTACAATTTCCACCAGGATTGCTCTGTCTCATGTAAATGGCACTCCTCAGGATCCTATCCTCATCGCCAGTATGATTCCATTGTGAAATTTACCATCATGGTTGTTTTGAAATTCCTACTGTTATTTTTCCTGCTGCCATGCTCTAGGAAATGGATAAGGACTCAAGACCTTAAACAAGGTAGGGCAGTTTATTTGATATCCCTCCCAAGTGCTAGCCAGAGAAGGCACAGTCTATGTAACATTGACATCATCAGCATAAGTACATCCATTACACTGCCAATCCTGAGAACTGACTCTGTGTCAGTGAAGAGTGTAGGAGAGCAGTGCCAGGAGCAGCACCAGGGTGGATCTAACAATAAAGTGTTAAGTTGGTGAATCTATTACGTGGAAGAACCACGTGCCGCTAAATAGCAGCAACAGGATGCTACAGGCAAAGCAACACAGCTCCGCAACAAACAGATTACATCAAAGCTCTCTGGTATTACTACATCTGGGTGACAGTGGGCAATTAAACAACTTCTGAGGAACAGAGACTCCATGAAAATCCCCAGCCTCAATGAGAGTAGAGCCCATCTCAAGAGTGTAAAAGGCTGAAGTACCATAACCATCTTCAGTCAAAAGTACAAAGCGGATGATCCCTCAGCTCCCTCCCAAGGTTTCTAGCATCATAGATCTAATCTTCAGACAATTCAATTGGAACGTATCACTAATCCTTCATTGTCACCGTGTCTAAATCCTAAAACTCCCCACCCAATGGCACTGTGGAGTACTTTCATCTGCAGGACTGCAGCAGTTCAAAAGGATATATCACCAGCCACTCTGCTCACTTTTGTAACATGGTAGCCAACTACTGTTATCACACTGTAGGACTGGTTTCTATTTTTTTGTCAGTTCCAAGGTTGTTAACCTTAGAAATAAATCTGCAAGGGTACACAACCAGCCTGAAATACAACCAGAATAAACAGTGTGAAGTGGCTAAGATGGATGAGTCCCAAGAATTTAGTGTTAGAGGTCAAACCAAATGGGGATCCTCCAAAGTCAAGAGTTCAATTTTAAAACCTGGAGCAAGGCATCAAGTTTTTTTTGTGCTTTTGTTCATTTTTCCTCTTTTACTTTTTGTCTGCTGATCTTGCCTCATTACTGGCTCACAAGTTCACATCCTTTTAAATTTCACCTGTCAAAGTTCCAGAGCAGCCTTTTGACTATCTGGGACACAATTCAGAATTCGTTAATGTAAGCATGATGTGCAAATGTGCCATACTGTGCCATTATTTCATAATTAATCCTGAAAAGAACCAGATGTAAACAAATTAGCTCAAAGGCATTCAGAATTTTAGGCGGTAGAAAATCAACAAAGAAGAAATTATAATATTAACATGACACTAAATTTTAAAAATAAATGGGGGTTAAAAAGCCCCAGAAAACATGCACTAGAATCACAATTCATAATTAATCTGCACCCATTTGACAGAAACCCCTTGTTACTCATCATAATGATCTCAGTAGCAAGTCAGCACTAATATAACATATATTGCCCCAGCGCATCACTTGGGGACCTACTGCCAGTTCTACATGGCAAGTGCTGATTAGAGTTCATCTGCACCTCTTGAAGGGAAGGTGCGACTAGTGATGAAGTCATTCCAGGGCCTAAACAACTTGCAGGCTGATGAGGCTGTACGCAAGGAGCATCACGTTTCTGAGGTGCAGAAAAGGAGATCTTTGTAAATGAGATGGAGAGGATGAGGGAGAATCACTGGGTCCTCCATGCAGAGCCCTCCAGACAGACACCAACCAGGCACTAGGAGGAGGCAGCTGTCTACATCAATGTCATTAGTGAGTGGACAATGCCAGTGAATATATTATCAGATGCCTTCTTTTGTCAACTTTACACTGTTGAAAGCATTGCACATCCCTTATTTACCTACTTTCACTGGATTTAGCCCTAGTGGTCAGGACCTGGAGTTAACATTCACATGGTTTATTGCTCTTACATTCTTCCCACTAATGCAAGCTTCATGCCCACATCTTGTACACACAGCCAGCTCCTACACTTTCACAGTTCCCTCCCTCTTCCGGGACAAAGCAGTGCATGGCCAGCAACAGCGGCAACAAACTTACAGAGGACACACACAGCCATAACGTTTCATCCCTCTGAAGGAGAAAGTGCTGGCCAGTGTTGGAGCAGTCCTAACCAAGGTGTGGCCCTTGGCAGGATGTGAGCCTATTGCAGACGATAGCATCCTCAGCCCCAATCTCACCCTCGAATTTCACTTGTCTGTCATCCCATAGTCGCTTCTGATTACGAATAATAGATCTCTGTTTTCACAGCTTGGAGATGGGAGCCGGCTCTATTTCGACACCTGCAAATCTAACAATCATGCAGCTTTTATGTTCAATGTCTGAGCTGCTGCTGCAACACAAGCCAGAGCCACTCAACATCTGAGTGCAGCAGGTGGGGCAAAGCCTGAGCAGTCCAGCAATCTGCCCTCCAGCAATGTACTGGGGCTGCAGCAGAAAAGCTGCAGTCTTTTTTTTAGAAATAAACTTTACTCATGATAAAAAATAAATACAAAGGAAGAAATGGTGCAAACAAACTTTTACATTCATCGTCGTTACATTCAGTAGTGTAAACTTTTCTTTAAAACAAACAACAAACATAACACTATGCCACTCGTGTGGCCCCCTGGGGCGATACGTCCTTTTCATTGTTCGAGGGGCTGTGCCACCCAACTCTGCCCCTCCAGTGCAGTAGTGGATGGAGCCTGTACTGTTGTCCTTCCCCACAGAGACTTAGCATTGGCTGCACCGAGTTTCAGCCCATCCCTCAGCATGTACTCCTACAGCCTGGACTGTGCCAGCTGGCAGCATTCCCTTACCGACATCTCGCTGTGCTTGAAGACCAACAAGTTTCAAGCAGACCAAAGGGTGTCCTTCACTGAGTTGATGACCTTCTGGCAGCACCTGATGTCTGTCTCGGTATCCCTGGGAACAGACTGTAGATTAGAGAGTCCTCTGTTATGCAGCTGCTGGGGGTGAACCAGGACACGGACCCTTGCATCCGTCTCCACACCCTCTTTGCAAATCCACAGTCCCGAGGGTAGCGTCTTTTGGTGATGATGTGTTGTCTGTACAGGAAGGATCTGACTGTGAGGGCCCCCCTCACCACCTCCCGAACAAGGTCCTGGTGCTTGTTAGTGAAATTTGGCAGTGAGGTGTTCTGCCAAATGGATTGGACAGTCTGCTTGAGGAATCACCCCACCATATCCATAGTGTCCCTGTCCCGCAGTATCTGCAGGATGTTCCGCACTGACGACTACTTGATGGACCTGTGGTCAAAGGTGTTTACTTGGAAGAACTCTTCCACAAAGGACAGGTAGTGCAGCAACATCCAGCTGACTGGGACGTTGCGCTGTAATGGGGCCAGGCTTATCTTCCGCAACACCAGGGACAGGTAGAACCTAAGCACGTAGTGACGCTTGGTGCCCACGTACTTGGGGTCCACACACTGACTGATACAGCCACACGCGAAGGTGGTCATCAGGATGAAGGCGACATTGGGTACACTTTTGCTCCCATTCTCTGGAGACTTATGCAATGTGACCCATTGGACTCGCTCCGTCTTGGACCCTCAGATAAACTGGAAGACATCCCGGGTGATTACTGAGGCAGAGGAGCAGGGAACAGGCCACACCTGTGCTAAACACAGCAGCCCTGAGAGCACATCTCACCTGATGACCAAGTTCTTCCCAGTTATTGACGGAGAACGCCATTTCCACAGACCCAATTTTTGTTTTACCTTCCCAATCCGCTCCAGCCAATTCTTGTTACATGCCTCAGCCCCTCCGAACCAGATCCCCAGCACCTTCAGGTAGTCGGACCTGATGGTGAAGGAGACATTGGATCAATTGGGGCTGGGGAAGTTGGGAGAACACACACCAGTCCTCATTGAGGGGTCAGTGGTGGAAAGGGTGAGCAGATTCAAGTTCCTGGGCGTCAACTTCTCAGAGGATCTATTCTGGACCCAATACATTAATGCAATCATGAAGAAGGTGTGCCAGTGGCTCTGTTTTGTTCGGAGTTTGAGGAGATTTGATATGTCACCAAAGACACTTACAAATTTCTATAGATGTACAGTGGAGAGCATTCTGACTGGTTGCATCACCGCCTGGTATGGAGGCTTCAATGCACAGGATCACAAGAAGCTGCAAAGGCCTGTAGACTCGGCCAGCTCCATCACATACACAACCCTCCCCACCATCGAGAACATCTTCAAGAGGCGGTGCCTCAAGAAGGCAGCAGTTATCATTAAGGATCCTCACCAACCAGGACGTGCCCTCTTCTCATTACTACCATCAGGGAGGAGGTACAGGAGCCTGAAGACCCACACCAGGTGATTTAGGAACAGCTTCTTCTCCTCCTCCATCAGATTTCTGAATGATCCATGAACCCATGAACATGACCTCATTATTCCTTTTTTTGCAGTGTTCATTTATTTTGTAATTTTTAGATTTTATGTCTTTGCACTGCACTGCTGCTGCAAAACAACAAATTTCACATCAGATGTCAGTGATAATAAATCTGATTCTGATTCTGAGTTACCGAAGAGCATGGCCTCACTCTTCCTGCAGTTGACTCTGGTCCCCGATGCCAACTCAGACTGGTCGCAGATGTTGATTGATCAGTGAACTGACCATGGATCCGAGCAGAAGACGGCAACATCGTCCGTGTCCAGGGAGGTTTTGACTTGGGTGCATCCACTACCTAGCGAAGTCACCCCTCTTATACTCTCGTCTTTCCTGATGGATTCAGCAAAGGTTTCTATGCAGCACCCAAACAAGACAGCGGAGAATAGACAACCCTGCCTGACTCCAGACTTGACGGGGGAAACCATCTGTCTCCTACCCATTGATTTGGACTGCACCACAGATGTCTGTGTAGAGCGGTTGGATCCAATTTCTGATTCCCTCTCCAAAACTCATTTTGAAGAGCATGTTTATCATGCATATGAAGGACCATGATATCCTGTCAAAGGCCTTCTCTTGGTCTAAGCTGACCAGGCAGCATCCACCCTTCTGTCCTGTACGTAGGCGATGGTATCCATGAGTGTACAAGGCTATCATAGATTTTCCTGCCTGGTACAGCACAGTTTGGTCTGGGTGGATCACCTGTCCCAGAGCAGACTTCACCCATTGGCAATGGCCTTGGACATGATCTTATAGTTCACATTCAATAGAAGGAGGACATCAGGTCTCCAAATTCCTGATGTCCTCTCTCTCCTGCTTCTGCTTTTTGATGAGGATAATGATGCCCTTCCTCATGGAGTCTGACATATTGCCAGCCAGAAGCACAGCGTTATACACTTCCAGCAGGTCCAGGCCCACAGAGCCAAGTACAACTCTGCCAGTAAGCTGTTGCTTCAGGGGTTTTATTCATGCCAAGGGAATGAATGGAGCCAGTCAACTTCTCTAGGGACAATGGCTGATCCAGACTCTCCCACTTGCTATCAGCTAACACCTCCATGCTAGATGACAGGAAGCTCTGGGAGGCTGTGTTGTCTGTAGCCTTTCTGTCATGCAGACTGGCATAGAAGGATCTGCAGATCCTCAGTATGCCTGTGAGGATGTTACTGAGCCCTGTGAACCTGTTGGAAGAAGAAGTGTGAGCACGTCTCATCCTGCTGCACAAGGTGGATCCCGGATTGGAAGATGATCTAGGAGAATTCAGAGACAAAGAGCGCAGCTTGCCAGCTCTTAACCTCTCGGAGTTCCTCTCTCACATCCACCCCCCTCCATTGCAGAAACGAGAAGTTGCTGCAAGTCTGGAGGTTGGCACAATTCTCTCTGACTCTGTCTTGCTTCCTGAACACTTTGAGGATGAAGGACCTCTTGATGTTCTCCTTGGTTGCTTCCCACCAGTGAATTAGACAGTCAAAGAACGGCTTCATGGTTCTCCAACCTGTGTAATCCCTCTTTAGTTCCTTGATGTTCTCTGGGGTCATCAGCCTGACATTCAACTTCCACATTCCCCTACCTGCCTGCTGGTTCTTCCTGTAGGTGACAGGAGACTCGAAGAAGACAGTGGTCAGAGAAGAACACCAACGCGACGTCAGTAGATCTGACCATGACTGCCTTTGATGTGAAGAGGAAATCTACCTGGGACCATAATGACCTGTCTGTTCCGGTCCAAGTGAGTTGTGGCTGTGCTCTGCCTGCAGGGGTGCTGAAGGCGTCGCTAAATTTTGCATCTTTAACTGTATGCATCAGGAGTCTGGAGCTGCTGTCCAGTCTCGTGTCGGCACTGCCGGATTGTCCGGCCGCATCGATGATGCAGTTGAAGTCACTAGCCAGAACGACTGGTAGGGACATCGCCATCAGCGGTGGCAGCTGCTGGAGGACAGCCAGCCACTCGCTCAGAATGGGCGAGGAGTGCACATTGATTCGCCGGAGCAGAGTGTTTCGGTACTTTACATCTGCCACAAGGAGCCGCCAACCCACCACCTCTTTGACTTCAGTGATTGAGAAGTTACCTCCCCGCATCAGAATCCCCAGGCCAGATGTGCAACCATCATTGCCCCCTGACCACATGGACAATCCTTGGGAACACCATCACAACCACCTCCGATAGTTGCTGAGGTGTGGTAGCACATAGTCCTGAAGGAAAGTTACATCTGCCTTGATTTTGGCAAGGTATTGCAAGGTGTTAACACATCACACAGTGCTCTTCACACTGCGCATGTCTAGAGATGCCAGTTTTATCTCCATAGTTATTTGAGTTCAGTGTTTGCCAATAAAGACCGTTGTCAATCAGCTTGAGTCCTCACCCACAGCCTGGTGAACTGCGTCAATGTTTTGGGCTCAGGTACTGGGACTGGTCTCCCTCAGGATGTGGCGATCCCGGTGATGTCACTGTGGTGAGGTCAGTCTGTGTTCCTGCTCCGATCTCTGGCTCTGATCGTACTGCACCCTCAGTCTCTTGGAGTGGGGTGTGTCAGACATTGTGCTGCTCCCAGTCTCCTGGAGCTGGGGGCTGACGGCTTCTGTGCTGCTCCCGGTTTCCAGGAGCTGGGGTGCATTGGATGCTGTGCTGCTCCTGGTCTCCAGGAGCTGGGATCTGATGGCCTCTGTGCTGCTCCTGACCTCCCGGAGCTGAGGGGCAGCAGGCTGAAGTTTTTCCCTTTCCTGTATTTGTCTGTAGGCTTCCCTCCTCTTTGTCCCCTCTGTTTTGACACTTTCTCTGCCTGTGTGTTGGTTTTCCATATTTACTTCAGCCTCCATTGAGGACAAGATGCTGGTGTCTGTCTGTTGCATCGCCCTTTCCTTCCCATTACTTTTAATCTTGGAAGCCCGTTGTCTCTTGGGTGGTGTCTTCTGAGAAATCTTCCTTTTCACCACCTGCCATTCCCCTTTTGGCCCTCTGCCATCCCTGCTTCCGTTGACTCCTCCTCTTGGGGAGGGGCCTGGGGGCTTGTGGCTGGAGTTTGGGAGCTCGAGGTGGTTCGCCTTTCCTCAGTCCTGGTCTCAGTCTCTGCTGGGGCCTCTGCACTGGCCGGAGGTGCTCCAGCATTCCTCTGGGGGTTGTTGGAGTGAGCTCCCCCTCTTATTGCCTGGACATAGGTAAAGGCACATTTTGGGCAAGCCTTGGTGCAACACAGGTTGCAACTTTTGCTTTCTCTGCAGTTCTTGGTCTGGTGGCCTTCCTGCTTGAAGTTCTTGCAGATGACTGCATTGCATTGGGCCACCACATGCCCAAGTTTATTGCAGTAACAAAACAGTCTGGGTTGTCCTGCATATACCATTTACCCACAATTCCCTCCGATAGCAACACTGACGGAGGGTGGATAATGGCTCCATTTGTGCCCACCCTTCACTTGACCTTCACCTGGCACCTGCCTGTCCAGATCTCAAACAGGCCCTTGATGTCTACGCAGCTTCCTGCTCCCTCGACATAACAAGCCAGGAAGGTAAGGACATGTGGGTTAGACGTGTGCACCGTTATTTCACGCTCCTTCTGGGTAGGGAGGGTGAAGAGTGGCTGCACTTTCAAAGGTGACAGCGGAACCTTGTTCCCTTTCTCCCAAACATCCTGTAGCATCTTCTGGGTTCTTGAAGGTAATATCAAAGTACCCGTTACCTGGGAAGTCCCGGAGGCAGTAGATGTCCTTCACCTCAAACTTGCAGCACTCCGGTAGGACCTTCTTGATGAAGAGGTCCCTGGTGATGGGGTTCCCTTCGCTGAGGTCCTTCACTGTCACCCTGACAGTGTTTCAAATCCCCTGTCCTCCTCCCGAGGCTCTTGTCACTGCAGCCATCCTGGTTGCTTATAGCAGGTTTAGTTACTGGAAAGAGGTGTTAGATTGGTTTCCCAATCAGCACTAGGATCCACCCCTACGTTAGCAGGTTAAGCTTTCATCAGGCAGTCACTTGATCGCAAAGAGTCACCGTTGTCTTCCTTCTTCAACTTCAATGTTCAAGTTGGAATGGTGCCATCCCAAATATGACCTTCTGTGCCCAAAGCTGGATGAGGCCACTGTCAACGGTCACAGCCTCCACAGTGAAGTAGTCTCTTAAGGCACTGATCCTCACTGAAGTATAAATTGGTCCATTGGTCCCTTAACATCCTGGTGGATAAGGTTTTCCCTTTGTATTCCTCCACACCATGTCCCTCCCCCCTTCCACCATGACAGACTACCCTGCTGTCTGTTCACTCTCCGCTTTCTCTGCCATGCTGTACTTCTCCTGAATTGTTACCAGAAGTTCCATGTACTAGCAAGACCATTTGCTGATACATAGATCTTACTTCTTACTGCAAAATCAGTCAAAGTAGCCCATCAAAATTATCACAAAGTCTGGAAAATGACTAACCCATGAAATCAGTATGTAGGTAATTCTTAACTCATCCAGAAATAGGCTTGTAGTAATTGTTGATCCCTTTATTCATGCAAGAAATAGGGGCAGGTTGGTAGGTTAATTGGGCATTCTACAGGTGAATGGTAGAATTCAGAGGGGTTGATGGTAATGGGTGGAGAATAAAATGGTGCAGCCATTTCATTACCAAAGTGGCAAAGTTCAACCATAGAAGTGAATGGAAGTGCCTTGAAGTATGTTCAACTTAAAATTTATATTAACTCTCACAAAATCAGATTTTTAATATTAGTCCTTAAACCAAGCAGCCAGTTTCTTTGTGAACAAGGTCTATGTAAATATATCAGTAATGTCATGCTTTAATTCAATGTTGCTGCATCTATATTTTTTGGTTATCAACAGAAAGAGTCATAAGTTAAAGCTTTGGTTCCCCCAAAACTCTGGTTGAAACTTCAAGGTCAACATTTGAATTATAGAAAGCAGCTCTGAAATGTTTAATTCCTAAAATCTAATTGTACTAAAACAACTGGCAATTCATGCTGTGAGTATTTATTGGGATAGAGACCTTCAAATGACAGCTCGAGTCATGCACGGTAGTGTAGTGGTTAGCATAACGCTATTACAACGCCAGCAACCCGGGTTCAATTCCCGCCGCTGCCTGTAAGGAGTTTGTACGTTGTCCTTGTGTCTGCATGGATTTCCTCTGGGTTCTCCGGTTTCCTCCCACATTCCAAAGACGTACTGGGTTAGGAAGTTGTGGGCATGCTATGTTGGCGCCAGAAGTGTGGCGACACTTGTGGGCTGCCCCCCAGAACACTCTACGCAAAAGGTGTATTTCGCTGTGTGTTTCGATGTACATGTGACTAATAAAGTTATCTCATCTCATCTCATCTCATTAAAGGAAATAAGTTGTAGTTTCACCCTACTTTTGACAGATGTATCTAACTAAAACTTGTTCCCTCAGCCTGGAGGTAACTCTTCAAAATAAAAACATTTTAGTACAAAAAGAAGGGACTTGGCAGGTGGAATAGCTGGTTCCATATCAGAGATTTATCTATTTCTCTGTTCTTTTCTGTGCCCCTTAATATTTTCCTCTCTTTTGTGTTTATCTAATTTGTTTTAAAATGCCATGACTAAGTCCTTGCAGAAGATGATCAGAACATTTTAATATTGCAGAATATCAAAACTCAGATAAATTAACATAGCTGTTCATTAGCCATATCTATGCTTTAGAGCACTGCCTAAGCTGCATTGCATTGAGGATTGTATCTCTAGTATGTTAAATGTTTGACCTATAAGGAAACACCTTCCTGCCTGCTGTTTCATATGCAAATTGAAGTTCCCCCAAGGACCAGAATAAAAGGCACCTCAGGCACTTGGCATATCACTCATCAATTTGTATGTCTTTCTAGTAATGTCATTTGCTGCAACGTAAAAATATCCTAACCACTTACATTGGATTAACTGGTAGATGCCTGGAGGACATATCTGAAACTATTGTGTTTATCAAGTACAAAGTGATGCACCTATAAATACTAAACAGGTCCACAAGAGATGCATCAATAACATATCCTGATCCACGACTAAAAGGCGAAGCGTGTGATTCCTTGTGAAAAACAGTGCACCATTCTTTTTAGATCCATGGTTTGGTTACCATGAGAGAGTGGAAAGCCATGTACCCACTGGTGCCTCAACATCCTAACCACAAGGCATACAGTTACCCAGAAATTAATGAGTTTAGCTTGATAATCCTAGACATCGAATAAATGAAAAGGCATGTAAATGGTCTTGGAATCACAACCATCACAGTACAAAGAATCACATTCAATTCAACAAAATTCCATTGAACAATTGTTATGGAAATGTAACAATTTTTCATATTATTATACTTCCATAAAACAGTCAGACTCAGCTTTTATTTGTTTGAATTATTTAAGATTTGGATAGGTTGCAAAGAGGCAGAAAGCTCTCAAGGTAGTACATGCTGCACCAGTAGTGGTTGCATATTTTATCCCACTTCTGAAATTCCAATGACTATACACATTGGATAGAAGAACTGATCATTCCATCTTTCAATGTATTGATTTACTACACAATAAAGAACTTATATTTGGTAATGTAGTTTGCACATAAACGTATGGCTTTGCGCATTTTAGTTGCAACAGGTGGAAAAACAGCACTGACTTCAGATCATTATCTCAAACCAATGCCAGGCAGGATTTTTCTATGTAACTTTTAAAATCGAATGTATAATAAGGAGGGCAATTAGAAAATGAATAAAAAGATAAACTGTTGACCACATAACTGCTAATTATATGCCTCTGTCTTTCCTGTACAGGACTTCCTGTCATGACGTCTTTGAGTTGGGGGCATTCTTTTGCTGGTTGAGTTTGATTTTGTGCTGCTTCCTGCCTCGACATTTGCTTCAAGCTGTGTTTTTCATTTTTGTCTGTGTAAGAACAGGTAGGAACACGAAACAGACAGCATTCATGATGCATGAAGTCTCGTGGCCATCTGCATCCATTGGCTTCCATCCAGTGAACTACCCCTTCTAATATTTGGCTTTCCACTGGCAACTCTGAAAAATGTCCCAATCCTTGATAATGTCATCCAGACTCGACTTACACCTATAATTTTCACCATGCTGTTCTACTTTTAAGCTTTTACAATTTTGATAAAAGGGTCATTGACCTGAATCACTAATTATTTCTCTCTCCACAGATGCTGCTGAGCTTTTCCAGCAGTTTCTGCTTCTTGTATTGGCAGCTGATCCAGCATTCTGTCAGGTAAACGTAATTAACCATCATCTCAATATGAGCAGCTGCTTTGCTTGTATGATACAGATGGTTAATTTAAAAAAGTGTCTTTAAATAAAGTAAATCTGTCTAGAATCAAAGCATTATGTTCTTAAACAATGCAAATCAAGGACTTACTGAGTGATTCATGTCATGTGTAATTTTTGATCCCAGGCCTTTTTATCCCAAATTAATAAGATTAATATAGAAAGGAAAAATTAGAGTTAAGGATAAGCTGAACAAAGATACAACATCAGATTGTAAAAGTTTCCATATGTATTTGAAGAAGAGTAAACAAAGTGTGCTGGTCCTGTAGAAAATAAGTTTGGGAACTAATAATAGAAAGTACAGAGAGCGGATGAACTAAACAGGTATTTTGCATCAATTTTCACTATAGAAGATACAACTAACATCCCAGAAGTAGCTGTAAATCAGGAATTGGAAGGTGTGGGGTGTGGGGAACTCAGAAAAATTACAATCACCAGCGTCGTGGTACAATGCAAATTGTTTTAGTTGTGGGCTGACAAACCTCTGGGGAAGGTTAAAAGGAAAAGTTGGACAGGCTGGGTTTGTATCTGCTGAAGTGTAGAAGAGTGAGAGGAGATTTGATTAAAACATAAGATCATGAGGTTTGGGTGGATGTGGAGAGAATATTTCCTGTTGTGAGAGAACCTAGAACTGGGTGGGGGGTGGTCACAGTTTAAAATAAGGATCACCTTTGGCCGAAATTAGGTGACTTTTTCTTTCTCTCACTGGGCCATGAATTTTTGGAACTTCCTGGAAGGTGGTACAAGCTAACGTAAAGCAGAGATGGATAGATACTTGAGACGGAAGGAGATGAAAGGTTACTGTGTGTAGACAGGAATGTGCAGCTACTCTTACAGAAAGATCAATCATGATCTTGTTGAATGACGGAGCAGGCTTGAGGGTCCAAGTGGTCTACTCCTGCTCCTAACTCACACATTTGTACACTATTCTGCCCTCTGCATGTCTGCTGTGAAATACTTGGCCCAAGCATGCACTAAGGGATCCAACATTGCACAATGCATGTCTGGGTGTTGCTTCCAGCACTAATTCAAATATCTGTTGATTGCAAACTCTGCTGGATTTACAATGCAGCTTGATTTATATTTATTTAAATAAAAGAAGCTCCAGTTGTTTTTAAAAGCTCTGTTGGTGTGTTTTCAATACCCAAGTAGAATGAATAATTTACGCTATAACATCATTGTTGCAATGTATCTCTGACGTGGTGGAGCTGTAATATACATTGCAGATGTCCTAGGATTTAGCGGAAGATAAGTGCTTTTAGGATTGTATCTCTTGCATATTGGATTTGTAACCTATGAACAATTACCTTTTTGCCTGCTGTTTCACATGCAAATTATACTCCCCCAGGACTAACACAAAGGGCACATTGGTCTCCTTCCATATCACTCATAAATTCTCATGAATTTCCAGCAGTTATTTATTACAGTACAAACTTCCAAATCCCACATTAGAAAAGTTGGCTGATGCCTTTGGGACTGGCTCAAGGAGCATCTTAAGAGTTGTGAAGAATAACAGATCTTCTAGGGCTATCACCTGTAATTGTGCTTCATTGAACCATGATTTCTTCATTTACATTCCCTACAAGGTTTTTATAACAGCTACTACAGGAATCCTGCCCGTCACCCATCACCCATCACCTCCCCTCCAACCCCACGAGCCAGCCCTCCCCCTCATTTAGCTCGAGCCTAACTCTTGGAGTGAGTCATTCGCATTTCTTTACCTAAGGTTTTAAGATGTTCCTTCTTTATCCTCCTTCATTCTTAATCCATTTATTCCTGTGCTATTAAATATTCAGGACAATGTTTACTGTACTTTAAATTATTTTCTTCCCAACTGTTGTCTGTTATTTTTATCCCCTCTGGCTTGTGATATTCAATGCCTATGATTTCAAAAAATTAATCAAAGTAGTACCAAGACGTTAACAAGGAAGAGTAGAGTAGAACATGAGAGTAATCTAACAAGAAAGATAAAAACATTGTAAAAGCTTCTATTGATATGTGGAAAGGAAGAGATTAGTGAATTTAATGTGAATCCATTCCATACTGAGAAAGGAAAAAATTATACTGAGGAGTAAGGAAATGACAGAGAAATTAAACAAATAATTTTATTGAAGAATATGCAAAAATATCTCCCGGAAATAGTGGAAAACAACAGGTTTGGAGACAATGAGGAGCTAAAACAAGTTAGCTTTACTAATAAGATGATATTAGAGAAATTAATGGTACTGGAAGATGATAACAAGCCAGGACTTAGGTTTTGGAAGAAGTGCGTATGAAGATACTGGATCTATTGGTTTTCATCTTCCAAAATTCCCACCAGTTGCAAGGTAGCAAATGAGACCCCATTATTTAAGAAAGGATGGAGAGAGAGGGAGTGGGAACTACAGACCATTTAGCTTGACATTAGTGGTGTGGAAAATGCTAGGATCTATTATTAAGAATGTCATAACACAGCACTT
The DNA here is from genome assembly GCF_009764475.1 of Pristis pectinata. Lineage (NCBI taxonomy): Eukaryota > Metazoa > Chordata > Chondrichthyes > Rhinopristiformes > Pristidae > Pristis > Pristis pectinata. The sequence goes on from NC_067417.1 coordinate 26,616,062, forward strand.
GAAAGGTAATAAATAATAAGATTTGGCAGAGTCAACATGGATATATGAAAGGGGAATCATATTTAACATAGCTATCAGAGATTCTTGAGTTTGTAACTGGTAGAATAGATCAAGGGAAACCAGTGGATGCATTGTATTTGGGCTTTCACAAGGCTTTTGATACAAGGCTACATAGGAAGTTGTTGAGGAAAATTAGAGCATGTGGGATTAGGGGTAATATACTGGGGTATTTTAGTGTAATGTAGATTCTACTTCCAATGTAGATTTAGGGAGTTATTCCAGACACTTGCTATCTTTCCATGAAGTGGTGACTGAAGATATCCCTCCTCCTGCAGACCTCTACCTCCGGTACCTCCATCCTCGGCCAGAACAATGAGAATCCTTGCAGCTTCTTTTTTGCCTGCCATTTATGCAAATATTCAGAGACCAGAGTACACATCCCTTTATAGATTACAGGTTATCAAAAATTGACTTTGATTCCAACAATCTGCCATGCTGCCTTGTACGTTGTCTATTTTAATTACGTTAATCAGGGGTTTCTTTTGGGGCTTTTGTTGTGTTCACACAATTGAATGTCATGCATGGAATGCCACCTACATTTCGTAGCAGCACTGAATCTGCGTCTTCATGCAAATATCACACAAAATGTGACTAACTAAAGTTGAGTCTGGGATAGGCAGGCAACTTTGGAGTCAGATTTACAATTGATTATATTCAGATGAATTTGATTTTAGCATCTCCAGGGGTGTGGGGACATGGGTCAAGAACTGGGAAGATCTTTCAGTGAGTGTTGTTGGTAGGAACTTCAACATCTTTAACAAGTATCTGGATGGAGACAATGGGGGCACCATCTGCACATTTCCAATCACATGACAATTACTGGGGTACTAGAACTTTTGAATGTGTGGTATATATTAGTGTGGTCAGTGTTGCTTTAAGGTTGGTGGGTTACCAATACACTGTGTCATGTAGAAACTAACGCAACATTACATGAAGCGTGCTTTAGACAGTTGAGTATTGACTGCCATATCAATCAGTTTCCCTCATACTTTTAGTGTAGGTGTAATGCTCCATAGTACTATTTTGTTAGAAAATGAATTGATGGAGCCAGAAATTATGATGGAGACGGCCTATGTGTTTTTAATGCAGATAAATCCAACTTGCTGCACTCAAGTGGAGACAATTCCAAACATATGAATGCACAATACAAACTTGGTTCTATTTTCCAGGTTGCTGAGCAGGTGAAGGGCCTTATAGATATACTGGATGCTTCATGGAAGATCCATGAACAATAATGTGAGTTCATTTTGAAACCAAATAGAATGCTAACATGCAGTGCCAAAGATAATCAAATACAAAACAAGAGCTACTATGATTTCCTTAAATGAAGAATTGGCTGTGCCACACTTAATATAGTGTCCACTTTTATTCCTATTGTATGATGGAATATCCTGGAAGATGTATAGACAAAGGCTGCCGAGGGACACCCAGTTCTCAGGCCTTCAGTCATCGGGAACATTTGAAATCGGAGAGTTTTTACTTTGGAAATGAATAATATTCAGGGAAATATGATTGTGGTCTCTAAAATAATGAGAGAATTGGTCTGTGTACATATGGATAGGCAATTTAAGCTAGACTAATTAAAGACAACTGGGATTCATGAGGATAAAACAGAGAATTGGATGAAATGCTCAGAGTTTTTTTCCAGAATAGGTTGCTGACATGTGCACGACGTACGGAGCATTGAGAAGTGAACAGGTGCGTAGCTCCACGTGGTAAATGTTTATACAGTAGAATGTTGGTGAGTCATTGGCCGAGCTTAATCTGCTACTGTGATCAAAGAAGAATCCTCAAAATAGGAAATAGCAACAGCAAGGGCAATTCATGCCCGAACTGGAGTTTGCTTGGCTGCCTTCACCAGTCAAAGGGCAACTTCTACAGAGCAGTTTTCCTAAATTTGCCTGGATTTTAGCCTCCCTTGGGAGATGATACAGATGCAATGGAGATAATGGGGATCAATGTGTTCAAGTTATTGTGCCAAAAGGAGACAGAGGTGGACTTGCTACTTTGTTCCTGCCCTTTGCTGTGCACCTTTTATGTCACTGAGAGAACGCTGTCCTTGTTAAGATCAACTAAATTAGCATAGAGCAGGGAACAAACCTGGGATATCCTTCTGGTTCCTAAAGTATATCTCAGGTATTAAATTATTTGCGTGCAGTGGAGCCTATGTTCTTCACTCCAAACTCCACTGAAGTACCTGGGCCTGTAACTTGCTTTGTGTATATTGGGTGGCACTGGTCCCAACAGAAACAGCCAGTGCAGGAGGGAAGGCAAGAGTTAGAGTGGGTTCGTTGCTCCTTCTACAGTTCCACAATATTTCTGAATTACTGCTGCATTGTTCCCTTATATTAGGGGCTAATACTCAGTTCCATTTCCATTTCTGCCACTAAAGTAATCTGTATCCTGGTATCCAGGCTGCTAGGCAATGAAGATGGCTGGGTTGAGGAAATTTCCAGGATTGTAGCTCTCCCTTTTTGGCTCCAACCATTGAATCATTAGCTGGAGGCTACTCACAACCACATCCTGGCAGTCTCATTACCTGGTGGAAATCCATACCATCCCCACCCCCACCCCCGCACCCAGCCTGCACTCCTGATTAATGTTTGGCACCACAAATATGAAATGGATAAAATTTGTGATTCATTCTCATGTTGGAGGAGAATAATTAAAAACCTGAAATTGTTTTGGGGAAATATTTCTTTCTGGCACTTACTACAAAACAAACATTGTGTGAGGTGGTTGGATACTTCTGAGATCTTTTTTGCATCTTAGAGCATCTTGGAACTTGTTCCAAGGTACTTCAAAATTTTATTTTAATTCATTCAAGACAATGTGTCATAGGAGATCCTCTGTAATTATCTCTTTCAGTTTAATATTATTTCCTGATGTGTTTTATTTTAATCATTACCCAGGCTATACAACTGTGATTCAGAATAGTAAGGAAGTTCAGGGAGTCTTTTTTGCCTGAAGCTCCATTCTAAAAAATGTTATGACAGACAAAAATTATTGTCAAGGTTGTTCTTTCACTCTCCTTGGTCTTTCTTGTGTTGTCAGTAAAAGAGTTGCAAGAAGAACAGCATCTTGCATATTCAGAGTCAGAATCAGAATCAGGTTTATTATCACTGATGTATGTCGTGAAATTTGTTGTTTTGTGGCAGTGCAAGACATAAAAATTACTTTAAGTTAAAAATATAAATAAATAGTGCAAAAATGGAATGACAAGGTCGTGTTCATTGGTTCATGGACTGTTCAGAAATCTGATGGCAGAGGGGAAGAAGCTGTTCCTGTTCCGGATGGTGAGAGTCCTTTGTGATGGATGCCACCTTCTTGAGGCACCGCCTCTTGAAGATGTCCTTAATGGCAGGGTTGGTTGTGCCCATAATGGAGCTGGGTGAGTCTACAACACTCTGCATCCTCTTTTGATCCTGTGCATTGGAGCCTCCATACCAGGCAGTGATGTAACCAGTCAGAATGCTCTCCACCATACATCTGTAGAAGTTTGCAAGAGTCTTTGGTAACACACCAAATCTCCTCAAACTCCTAACTAAGTAGAGCTGCTGGTGTGCATTCTTTATGATTGCATCAATGTGTTGGGTCCAAGATAAATTCTCTGAGATGTTGATGCCCAGGAACTTGAAGCTGCTCACCCTTTCCACTGCTGACCCCTCAATGAGGACTGGTGTGTGTTCTTCTGACTTCCCCTTCCTGAAGTCCACAATCAATTTCTTGGTCTTGCTGATGTTGAGTGCGAGGTTGTTTTTGTAACACCAACCAGCTGATCTCTCTCACTCCTGTATACCTCCTCATCACCATCTGAGATTCTGCCAACAACAGTGGTGTCAATCCGTGAATTTATGGAGGGTTTCAGGCTAATGCTATCGAGGAATGGATCCCAGGAGAAGTAAAGGAAGGTCTTCGCCAGTTTCATATATTATCCAGCAGTAGCAAGTTCTAGGGTTGGGCTCCCCCAGTTCTCAGATGGAACAAAAGCTTTGTCTTCTATCGAAACAAATAAACTTCTCTGGGAAGCATATAAACCCTCCCATAACCTGACAACAAAGGAATTAAATTCCTTCAGTGAAATAATTAGGAACAGTGCTTTGGACAAAAATTACTTTCCACCTGTTTAACACAATTAACTTATTATATACTTGAATTTTCTCAATCCCGACAGTCTAATAGGGGTAGGACGTATACCGTAACTGATTGGACACTAAGGATTGTTGATGAACAGACAGACCTGGAGGTCCAAGTTCGTAGTTCCCTGAAAGTAGCAATACAGGTCCATAGGGGGCTGAAGAAGGCAAATGGCATGAATGCCTTCATAGGCTGGGGCATAGAATATAAGAGTTGGGACATTACGTTGTAACTTTACAAAGCACTGATTATTATGCACTTGGAGAATTGTTTGCTGTTCTGGTCGCCACACTTCAGAAAGGACATGTTTGCACTGAAGAAAGTGCAGAGGAGATTCACCAGGATGCTGCCTGAATTGGAGGACTTTAGTGATGGGGAGAGATTGGATGGGCTAGGCTTGTTTTCCCTGGAATGAAGGAGGTTGAGGAGTGACCTGATAGAAGTATATAAGATTATGATGGCCACAGATAGAGAAGATGGTCAAAATCTTTTTTCCCGTGGCAGCAGTATAGAAAACAAGAAATTATACGTTTAAGGTGAGAGGAAGGAATTTTAAAGGGGATCTGGCGGGTTTTTCACAGAGAGTGGTTGATATCTGGAACACGCCAACAGAAGAGTTTGTGGAATCAAATACAATTGCTACATTTAGGAGGCATTGGACAGACACTTGAATAGGCAATGCATAGGAGGATACAGTTCTAATGTGGGCAGGTGGGATTAGTGTTGGTGTGTAAAAAGGTTAGCCTGCACATGGTGGGCTGAAGGGCCCATTTCTGTGCCGTACAACTCTCTGACTCTATAACTTATCTATGTACATTAAGAGGGCTCTCTGCAAAGGTGCAATCAACATCTGACTAATTTTTAGAAAATGCCTTCCAAAACAAACAATGTTGCTTCATGCTTTTGATCCATGTTATTTAGTGTATTCCATAGACCTGTGATTAACCTAGTTTGGCTCTCATTACATCTGCTTTACCACTTTCTTGGCTCTATTCTTTAAATATTCTTGGCTTTATTCCTCAGTTATCATTAGTGGTTAATTTACTGTACTTAATGCGCAAATATAAACCTTGACAAATAAAGATTTGAATCTGAATGTCTGCCAAGACACAAGACTGAATTTTAAGTAGTAGGAGCACATGATTTAGGAGTGGGTGGGCAGTTAAATGTGGTAAGCCTGACATGCACCAGAAAGCCACCCTTAACCCACCAACATCTACATTGACTGCAGTCCTTTAGCTGCATGTTAGCAATCCTTTGGGAGAGATGGGTTATAAATTGTAGTATGTTAATGACCCAGAGCAATATTCACATGGCTTTTTAACTTTAATTGGGGGCCCTCAGATATGCCAGGCTCCTGGTAGATCCTAGTAAAATCAGCAACAATGCAGGGGCTGAAGCCTTCACAGAGCACCATTCCAGCAAGTACTATCGCTGCTTCCATGAAAGACTTTGATCACAGTACCTGTGCTGTGTGTTGTAAATTTTGGAGGTGATTTAGACACACTCCCGGGATTTGGCTTATTAACTGAGTGTCATTTCTGGATATCAGCGCACATCATCTGTGAGGACAACTTTCCAGTTACCGAACATGTCCATGAAGAGTTATACGTTCAGAGCAGGCAACTGAGAGGGTGTGGCTGAAATTGGACTTGGAAGGTGTGGTCCTAGGCAGCAAAGCAAGGTTCATCTTGATTCTCACATCAGTTTAATTAATCTCACCATGAACAGCACCACAATGACTAGACAAGGGATGGTGCTGTTACTGTTCAGGTACTTATATTTCTATTAAAATCATCCGTTGTGCATTACAGTCACATGGATTCTTCTATCATGCTTGGTACAGAATTAACAAGGTTAATAGACATGAAGATAAGATAGGATACACCTATTATGTCTGAAAGGTTTGGAAAATCGCCAGCATCAGTTTTGTTATGAAGATCGAGGTTGACAGTGCAAAGGACCAGCCTCTGTTAATTATGAGATACTTCAGGTGTTTATTATTATCCACCAGACATTTCCCCCTTGCTTCTGTCACATGGCTCAAGAAATTTAACTGTATTTCCTTTAAGTCATATTATTTGAAGTATAAGGTGTTTATTTCTCTCACATTTCTTGAATCATGCCTTCTCAAAGAATTGATGGTCATCTTTATATCTAATGGTGACATCAGACATTGCTACCTCTTAACCCCTGTTGAATATCAGCTCTTTCTCTACAGGTCTCCATCTCTTGGATCTTAAGTTAGGATCAATATTTGATGGCCAGCCATATTTGGAAACCTTTTTTGTTCAAGCTGTCCATTATTTTGTTGTTCCTTCAATTCTGACATTTTTGATGCTCAAGTATCTGCCTGATCTGTGTGCCAGAATCTGGCTGCACAGGTTGCACCGACTGCAGGACCTAGTTTGGTTTGCAAAGCTGAAGGTTGTTGTGCATCTAGCAGGTTATAGATTACATTTCAGAAGAGTTTGGTTAAAGAATTGATGAGATTTTCAGTGACTCTGACTGTCCACGTATCCAACAGTCTATTTTTGTTGAATCATCTGATCCTGGAGCTTTGGCATTGGAGATTGGCCCATTCTGGAAATCCCATTGTCTCCAGCCTCTGTACATATGAACTAGTCTGTATATTTTCTTACTCTGTTTCACAGTTGTTTCTTTGTAACTCCACCAATATGTCAATGCTGCTTTCCTTCCAGCATTTTACACACTCTCAAGATTTTGGAACTCTTCAATTTCTTTAAGAGCCTTCAAGTTCTTTAGTTTCTTGCAGTTTGCCTGCATGTGTGAAGGATGCCTGTGTGACTGTGTCTTTGGAACATTCCAGGAATTCACTTTCCTGATAATCGTTGACCTCAGATTTGGGCAGGCCCAGCTCTCTGTCTCAGTTTCTGAAGCAGGATACACTGTCCGTGGGATTGTGCAGGAAGTAGGGAATCTCGTTCATGTTCTATTCACCTTTATCAAATTGCTCTGAGATGCTTCTGTCAGGATCAAGTAATAAAAATGGAGACACAAGAGATGCTGGAAATCTGGAGCAACACACAAAATGCTGGAGGAACTCAGTCCTGATGAAGGGTCTCGAAACAAAATGTCAACTGTCAACTTCCCTCCATAGATGTTGCCTGACCCGCTGAGTTCCTGCAGTATTTTGTGTGTTGCTTCAGGTGATATATATTATATCTCATGTTCACTGACACTGTGAATCTTCTGGTATTTTTGATATTGATTCTTAAAGAAGATTTGAACCATGGTGCAAATTTTCTTGATTCTAGAATATGATTCAGTGATGATTATGATGTCATCACTGAAATGAGTGCAGTGCTATTCACAATGGCTTCACTTGATAGCAACGTGACATCTAAGGCCACTTCTTCCAGTGAACTGATGAGGGGGTCCATAACAAAGTTAAACAGAATGTGAGAAAGTGGATCATTTGTTTGATCACCCTCTTAGAATCTGTGTTGACACCATTAGCCTCTATCATACTAGTATTTTGCATGTACATGTCTTCAATAAAGTGGTAAAGTCCCCAGATGGCTTCACCCCTTTCAGCACTTCAGTGTCTGTCTCAGTTGTGTACTTTGGTCAGATCCACAACAACCATTGTTGATTATGTATGATAAGATTTGACAGTTGCATGATGTTTCATAAAATGACAATATTTTCAAAGCAACTTGATAGCAGCAAAGTCTGAGGTTAGGTTTACAATCTCACTTTGCCTCTTCACGATGATCTAGGTGGAATGCCAATGCTAAATTTACCCATTTGTAGTAGACCTCTAGTATTTCCTTATCCTTGGTGCTGAGGAATTGCCCCCCTCTTTTTAACACTTCAGATATTGCAGATGTTGGGGAACAAATGATCAGTTTCTTCATAAATTGAGAGAAAATTCAGAGGCCTTTCTTTGGATTTGATTTTTATTGAGCATAACGTGTAGTTACTTTGAGCAATGAGGGAGAAGCTCCTGCACATGTTAAAAAGGAAAGAAAAGTAAATAAGAACAGTACCATGGAAAACATTGCTCTGGCCAAGTCCATTGTATCTATGATTAAAATGTTACTTTATTCATGCTCAGGTGAACTATGAAGGACTGTACAGGGAATGTATAGTCATTGAGAAAGAGCTCTTGGTTTTAAGGAAAAGGACGTTTTAATGGACTGCATCCATGAAGCATAGTTTCATTTATTCTTAGCTCGGTAAGGGAGTCCTAAATCTCCTTCAAGATTATTGACAACGTATCTAAAATTCTAACTTTGGTGAAACAGTTTGTATTGCTTACTGACATTTCTGATGTGTAAAGAATTTAAGATAATTGGCAAAAAAGACAGAGAAGACATGAGAAAGCCCTTTCACACAGCAATCATTATGATCTACAATCCAAAAGGGTGGTGAAAGCAACCTCAAAGGCAACATTCAAAAGAGAATTGGGTGCCTACTTGTAGAGAAAAATGTTGAAAAAAGTAGGTAAGCTTCTTTTAACTGTCCTTTTTAAAGTTTTTTTTCCCAAATATGCAGTATTAGTAACAGATTTATCAAGAAGCAAGAAAGAGAATTTTTCTTCCTACCTGGTACTTTACTGTAATACACAGCAAGGTATCCATGAAATAAAAATACAAGAAATGAAAGAATGAAGAGGCCACAAGATCTTAAGTCTGTTCTGTTATTGGATTAATCATGGCTTATCTACCCTCAATTCCGCTTTCCCACCCAGCCCCCATGTCCCTTAGTTCCTATGGATTTTGCTAATCTATTAATTACAGCATTGAGTACACTGAATATTTGAGAATCCCTCTGGGGTAGGGAATTTCAAAGATTCAGAATTGTCCCTGTGAAGAAATAGGAAGCCAATGCTTTATCACCCACTTTGCACGACCACTCAACAGAAATCCGGACATCAGGACAAGCACAACAACAGCCAATAGAAACATAGTACCATGCAACAGAGAAGGAAGCTAATTATGCCTGTGCCAGCACTTGAATGGAGCTATCCAATTTGTCCCTTACTCCTGCTTTTTTGTCATGGCCTTGTAAATTTTTCTCCTATGTAGTCATCCAAGTCTATTTTGAATGTTGCTCATGAATTTGCGCCCATCATCCTGTCAGCAATTGGATTCCTGATCACAACTCACTCACTGTGAGTGGTTTGGTCAAATTGCGTCTGATTCTTTTTCAACACCTTAATCCTGTGACCTCCGTTCATGGACCCTCCTGCTATTGAAAACAGCTTCTTCGTGTTTATGCAAGTGTTTTACTTTTAACAAAAGAATTTAAACATTTCTATAGTTCTGTTGTAAGGTGACCATCAACTGCAGTGCAGCTACATCTCATAAACAACAATGAAATAATAACCAGGTTTTTTGTTCGACAAATGTTGGTTGAATATTAAATATTGATCAGAACCCCAAAAGAGCTTCCCAAGTTGTGAAATATGTGGTCAGTGAATTTTTAATTTCAAAGGAACTCCATTGCAGAGTTCCCAGACTGATCCATCAGAGGCACAAGGAGGTCAAGCTAAGTGGGTCTGGTTTATTTAAGGGTTCTTCATAGACTGATTGTGCAACTTTCTATACACAATATGCAACCCAATGATCAATTAGTCACATGATACCATCCATAAGAGATGATAACCTTGAAGCCACAATTATTGTTCCCAACCAATGTTACAAACACCATGCCAGTCATCTTTGAATGAACTTTGAATAATTCTTTTACGTTCACTTGAAAAGACAGATGGTATTTAATGTCTCATCCAACTTATGGCACCTTCAATAGTGCAGCAGCCCTTTGTGTTGAACTGCAAGCTTAGATTCTGTGCTCAAGTCTCAGGGGTGGGGGATTGCATACATTTTCTGGCTCCGAGAAGATGACGCCACTGAGCCAAGCCTGACCCTTTGTTCTTCAGAGACACAGAGTCAACAGATGATGGGATCTGGACCAAAAACCAAACTGCTGGAAAGTAGTTCCTGCAAAAAGAGGAACTCAGTGGGTCAAACAGCAGCTGTGGAGGTAAAAGGATGATTGACGTTTTCAGTTGAGACCATGATTCAGGATTTTTTTTTCCCTGAGTGGCAGTAAGGGAAGAGGTGTAGGGACAAGTGCTGCACCTCTTCTGGCTGCAGGGAAAAGTTGCAGAGGATGGGGAGGGGTGGGTAGAGAGGGATGAGTGGACTGGGGAGTTATGGAGCCATTGGTCCCTGCAAAAATCAGAAAGGGGAGGAGAGGGGAGAGTGGAGCAGAGTCTCGACCTGAAACATCAACCAGCCTTTTGCTTCTATAGTTTGTTTTTTGCTCCTTTGTTCTTCATTTTTTTCCTTTTTTCTCATGACAACAGGTAGCTCTGCCTCTGTAGTACTCAATGTTTTCCAACACCTGCAGGAGTCTATCATCCAGGTGGTCTCAACATTAAACACCAGAGCTATTTAACTGCACAGTGCCTGATATCTTCTCAATGAATGTTCACACTGGCACAGGCTGTAGGCCAGTGATCAGCAGCAGGAACCCTGCTTTCCCTCACCAAGGGATGATAAGGCCATTGTTTAATTGCCTGCATCACTGCCTCAACGAAGGTCAGATAACAAAGAGGCCAAAGATCAGACTTGAGACCTACTTCATCTTTATGGGTCAGTTACTCACAGCTGTAAACAGTTGAGGCATCAAGAGGGCTGACAGGCACTTGTTTGTGAATGTATCTAAGTACACAGGGGTTTCTGCACTCCTCGTATTTGACACGTGCACCTCAGCTGCAGGACAATTTGCTTACAAATAGTGTGCCATGAGTCAACAGCTACCTGCCTGAGTCCATGCTATCAATGGCTCAAATAATTGACTATGTGATCTGAAAGGGAAACAGGTCATATTGACTTCAATAAATAATATTTGTTGATAGCCTTTGGGTTTTGCAGGCCTAGAGGAAATAAATTGAAACTGCCAGAGCTCTTTTCATTTAAGGTTTTCAAAACCACTGGAGATCAAGAAACTTTTCCCACCTTTTTGGGTTAAAGTTGCACAATGGTTAGTAATAACTTACTGTACCAACCAAACTCACCTAAAAACCGGGAAACTAGCACAAGTATAATCTGCATCTTCCTTTCGGAACATTGCCTGTCATTGGTCCGAATCATGTTGACTTTGGCAGAGCTGCAAGTGTTCAGCCAGCCTGTCAGAGGTCCCAGACTTTGGAAACTTGTTGTGAGTCCAGGACTTGGTAGGTGATAAATGCGGGTACTTCTGCCATTTCACTCTGCCAATGGGCTCCAGAATTTGAACCATGTCTTGCTGGGATTCCCCAGCATCACAGCCTGATCCTACATTTGTCTAATCTGCTGGGGGATTGGAGACCCCACTTATGGCGCCGGAAGAGTGGCGACACTTGCGGAACTTGCCCCCAGAACACTCTATGCAAAAGATGCATTTCACTGTGTGTTTCGATGTACATGTGACTAATAAAGATATCTTGTCTTGTCTTGCCTTGTGTCACAGCCAGGTAATTATGAAGATAAAGTTAGTTTTTTTTTACTGAGTTTATTTCAATGTTGTAATTATTTCCTGGTGTTTTTATTAACAATTTATTTCTTAAATATTTAAAATATTTTTATAAAATTATCTATTGCAATTAGTAGCTTAGAAAGGCTATTATAAAATTGTCTCACCAGCTTTGACAGAAGGTGAGGATTTGCCCCCATCTTGCCTCCTCCCAGAAGCTGTCAGGGCATCCAGGCTGAATCCTCAGAGAGTCACTGCCCAAGGCCTTCGCTGATATCTCTTGGATATGGGAGGTCAGCTGAATTAGCCCTCTGCATTTAGCCCAGGTAAGTGCAGACAGGCAGTCTGGGAAGCAGGCTGGATCTAGCTTGATTCAGCCCAATAATTTGAAAAGTTGCACTATGATTAGAAAAGGTACAAATTAAAGATTTGCTTCTGTTCTGTGTGCTGAATAATTACACGCCTCCAAACAAAATGTAACAAAGTTTCATAAAACGTTTTCAGCTTCCAGAAACTTTACTAATGATGAACTAAGCTGCAACTTTAATGAGTGGAATCCATTGGATAACACTGTCCTGGCCTCAGTGACCTGCGTCCCATGAAGTTTTAACTCTGCCCCTCATCTGTCTAACCCAGTTTCCCAGCTGAAACCAGCTGGAAGTACCAGTCAGCTAGCAGATGGAAATGGAATATCTGTATGGCCTCTCAGACCAATCACAGGAAGGGTCTTTCAGAAGAGCCTGATGGCCCACTGTGGTGGGGAGACCCGAGAAAGGGAAAGGATACAAGTTTCTTGATAGGCTTAGAGATTATACTGCTCCATCTTGCTCGACCTGCCTCTCTCAACATCTTCTTGTCCTCTTTCTTTGAGGGTTGCAGGCAGAGACCCATGTCTGCTCAGATCCAAGTTATGCTCCAATAATTTTATTGGAGACCAATCTGGACATTTAAAGAAGGACCCTGGTGCTTCTGGTGCACAAGTAGAAAAGCAGACTAAATTTAGGGGGAAAACAGGGAGGTAAGAGCCAAAGGTGACTCTCCATGGTTTGGCCACCGTTATTTTTCATTTATTTTTCAGGATACAGACATCACTGGAAAGACCGGTATTTATTGCCCTTGAGAAGGTGGTGGTGAGCCACATTCTTGAACCTGGCTTCTGTGTGGAAGTCAGGATTAAAATCCTTAAGTGTAGAATTCTGCAGTCAAAGCACAGAATATACGTTTTATTCGAAACCACACCCAAAGGTTGTAAAAGGCAAAAGGGAAGAGCATCACAGCAATAATAAAGCAAATAGCTCAAACACACTTCTGGTCCAAAACATGAGTTTACTTTATATTTTGAAGGATTTTGCACTAGAACATGAAGGAGAGGGCTGTTGATGACTGCAGATTTCACAGCAAGTACTGCCTCTAACCATAGTTGTCTCACAACTACCAGGATGTTAGGAATTGCATGAAATAAGTAGCCTCAGAAAGCCAGGGAACCTATGACTGAGTTGTTCTATTTAATCCACAATGAAATCTGCAGTACACTACAGTACTATTGGGAACTCAGTCAGCCCTTTATTATGCTTTATTTGTTTTTTTTAAATTAAAATAACTAAAGCACATTGACCACTATGATTTTAATCATTTGTGTGGTGCCTTTGGTATTTGCGTTTAATGCTTTTGCTATGGGTCTGATTTGTTTGCTATGAATTTTTTTGTCTTGGTTCTGAATGTCTGCTATGGCTAACTGCTTGAACTAGTGACATATTTGTATTCTTAACACTACCTTTCCCAATATAACTTGCTTGTAGAGCAACAACAACATTAAGCAAACTGTTTTGATTATCATTCAACACTTTTTTTCAAAAGTTGTGCATTCCAAATTAGTTTACAGTTTGATTTTGATAATGAAGATTATTTAAATCATTCTTACAGGCTTTGATTTGGTTTTTGCCACTGAGACTGTCTCACTATCAGAAATTACCTATCTTAAACTCAATCATGTAGTTAATAACTTGTGCCAAAACTGGTGCCTCTCTATTTGTCCACTGAAAAGAAATAACTTTTATTTATATTGTGCTTTTTGTGATCTAAGGGTGTCCCAAACACTTTAAAACCAGTGAAGTCCTTTTGAAATGCATTTCATGACATAATATTGGAGAGAAAGAGAATTATGAAGTCCTTGACCTGCAGAAAGGTGGACCATGATTTGAAATGCTTCATACAATAGGTGAAATCTTTGAGAACTGACAGGACCAGATCATTATGGACATGCCAGGCATGATTTTACCCATAGGAATTCCTGAAGCTGTCAGTACAAACAATGAAAATGTTTTCACACCTTGGGACCTGCATACTGACTTTTATCATTGTCTAAACCATCACACTGAAGCAGCATTTAAAGGATACAGGATATCTTTCAGCTCTTTTAAACCTGTACTTGGATCCCAATACTGCCCCAGGGCAAACTTTTTTTATTGGCACTGAAATATACACTAATACCATAAACGACTTGAGCAAGTTATGCCAACAAAAGCATGCTGCCAAAAGAAGTTACTTCCATGTTGTATTTTCGTGGGCTCTAATTTTGACTCAGTTTTGACTTTTGGGCGCTTTAACAGATAGGTAGACAGCCACCTATTACACGGCAAAGAGTCCTTAACTAATTTGCTGCAAGGCCTCATTTAAAAATATCCAGTGGGCAATAAACACTAAATAGGTGTCCTGATGCAACCTGCTATTTTAGGCTCGCAGTAGTTCTAGCCAGCAGGGACACTGGCACCAAGTGGGAGCCTGCAGGGGAATAAGAAGGTGATACTGAGGTGATGTGAGAACAGGCTCACTGAGGGCAATGGTATTTTTGGAGTGGAGGCCAGGAAGAGCATTTCTGCCTCTGCTGATGCAACTAAATCCCAATTTTTCTGGCTGTACCCTGATCTTGGATCACCAGTCTGCACAGAGTAGGGTTTCCATGCCAACTAGCAACATCAAGTTCCTGATTTAATCATTAGTCCCCAAAGTTGCATGGCAACAAATATTTCCACTTGTTCCATGTAATTGTTTTGGCCAAACAACCTTGCAAAAGCTTCAATGGGCCAATCATTGACCTTGATGGGTGATAAGAGAAGGAACCACATTTGCTTTTGCTGATCTGTTGATGTTTATTTTCCTAAGGGAGGATTGGAACCTTGTGCAAATAGATAGTATACCAGGCAGACTGAAGGGGCTCTTATTTCAGAAGCTGGCAAATCTCTGTCACCCAAGGTTTTTCAGAGACGCATCAACAACAGTCCTCTCCAAGGTCCTGCTGTAATTACTTTACCTATGAATGCAAGTTATAGAATGTTTTAAAGAATGGGAAGAAAGCTTAGAAAGTAGCTACCCTGGGTGAGTTAAATCATGGAAGGTATATTGTGTCGAGGCTAGTGATGGGGAAGAAATTTACAGAGAAATTTACACAGCTTTTTCTCACTCAAAGGCGACCATTGCTCTCACTTAAGTTGTAAGGAAATGCTTATGCTCTCAAAGCTTGTCAGCCGGTCTTTGAAAAATCTTTGGTCATTATGTCATGTTTGGAGAGGGAGGAATTTGGTTCTTATTTGCCAGAAGCAAGGAGTATAAAAGTTTGATTGTTCTCCTTGTGACAACTATATTTTCTGTTTAGCATTCTGTTGCTGGTTTGTAAAGTGCTGTTTTAATTGGTCTTCCATAAAGAGATGACTATTAACAATGTTCTCTGTTGTACTCCCACATCATTCTATTTATTTAAGAACATAAGAACTTGATTTTCTTAATATCCAAAATCTATCAATCTCTGTCTTGAATGTACTCAGTGGCTGAATCTCTGCAGTTATCTGGGGAGAGAATTCCAATGATTTACTGTCCTCTGGGTGAAAAAAAATCTTTTCATCTCCCATCTGCTATGCCTGCCAATTTCTGTCTGTGACTACCCTCAGAGTTCACCACATTACTAAATTGCACATCATCTGTTGTGCAAACATTGAAATATGCTCTGTACACAAATGAGGGTGGGGTGGAGGTGGAGGTGGAGGTGGAGTGGAGACAGATCAGGAAATTGTTCACCTATTGTCGAATTTGGTCGACTGAGGAGGATGATGATGCAGATTTCAGGGGCTGCAGTTTAATAGAAGGCTGTTTTCTGTGAGCTTCCAACTATCGGATTGCATTGGGCTGCCTGATATGAAGCCTCTGCATCTTGTCAGAGACTGTAGAGGTCCATTACCAACTTTGGTGATGTTCTGATACTCGTTGGTCCATGGAGTGTGTGATCATCTCTGGATGATGAAGGTGGGCCCTGCAGGAATCTCTGGCAATACAAGTTGTGAATATTACTTTCTCCTCTGTCTTTCACAGGCTGCGTTTGCAAATGAAAGAGACTCCGACTGGACAGCAGATCTCCTGCAGCCTCCTTCCCCACAGATTGCTGATCCTGGGCATCTCATATGTTTCTGGTTGAGCCCTTGACCACCTCCTGCTGCCTATCTTCCAAGTACAGGAAGACCAACTCAACGGAACATCTAAGGCTGGACCTATGGTCTTTCATTGATAATTTGAAGGAGAAAATGGAGAAAAACTGTTTCCAGTTGCAGGAGTATCAGTAACCAGAGAACACAGCTTTAAGACAATTAGCAAAAGAATCAGAGATAACTTAAAAAAAAGTATCTTTCAACCATTATGATCTGGAATTCAATATCTGAAGGGGTGAGGAAGTTAATAATAACTTACGCACCTCAAATTGAATATTGGATCAATTCTTGAATAAATAATGACAGCTGGCAAAGACACACACAGTGGGTCAAATACCTTTCTTTGATGCTGTATCATTCCTGATTTCAATGACATTAATCACTCATTACTGCCTGAAGTTTGCAGATTCTTCTTGTGCTAGAAAGATTCTTAGTGAGTTCTGGGCCATCTTTGCAAGGATTCTCCTCTGGAGGACACACTGCAGCAAGATCTAAGTCTATAAAAATAAGTGGAGAGGAGCAGTGGTTATCACATAATGGCAGGGTAAGCAGCAGCACATGATTGGCAGCTCTGGGCACCACCAGGGCAGCATGCCGAGCATTTGACTAAGAGAGTTAATTACAAAATGAGAAGGAAGGGAAAGTGGCCAAAGACTCTGCTGTGCCTGGTCTTGAGCTCTTCCATTTCCAAAGATGCTCGCTCTCCTTTAGCCAATTTTGTTGTTGCCAGCATGAAAGGACATCCCCCACTGTTGCTGTTTGCTAGCTTCTTCTGCAAGCGGATAGGAATGAGTTGGCACATGATGCTGAAGAACTTGAAGAGGTATGAAGCTGTTTAGCAGAATGTTAATAATAAAGGGAAGAAGCAATCCCCTAAAATCCGGCACCACTGCACCTGCAGAAGGTGGCTTGGAAATTCTGGCCTGTAGCTGTGATAGTTTTTCGGTGCTGTACATCTGTAAATCGCTTATTTCCAGGGGAAAATGGGAAAGGGACCATTTTCACATCAAACGTTGCTGCTTTGGAAATTCAGCTAGGCTGTTCTGGTGATGAATCACCTTTGCACACCTGATGTGGTTGCCATTTCAGTCATCCACGAGATAACATTGTTGTCCTTGAAGTTAGGTTGCAATGTTGCAAGGAGCGCCCATTGTTACGCATCCTTGGAACTGTTTACAGACCACTGGTGCCTCCATGGCAGCATCATTTAAATGGGACCAGCTGGTGACTAGGTCCCAGTCTAGCACTGAAACACGACCTGGTTTCCTTTAGTGCTCCCATAGTCATTCCCTTTCTCCCAACTCCAACCTTCTTACCACTCTATTAACCTTCATAATCCTAACCTCCAATGACCTCCTTCCCAATCTTGTGACTCTCCCCATAAAGGCACCAGCCTCCATGGACCCGACTTTCCTATTGTCCTGGCATTAATCCACACCCCATCTTCAAAAGCACTGATGCAAGGGCAGCACCCTCTCTTCTCCCAAGCCACAATTAAGTTCCTGACTGTTGGACCTTTGGTTCCTCCAGGACCTGAAACCACTCTGATGCTCACTGTAATTCAATTTGCACAATCAGCAATGGGCAAAGCAAGTGTGCACCAAGCAAACAGTATCACCTAAAGGCTTGAGCCTCAGAGGTTAATGAATTTTGCTGCAGATGGCCCATGACCAGTGATTGTTGGCACATCAAGCATCACCCTTCAGTGTTCCAGTGAATGCACAGATGAATTTCAAGACCCAAGTGTCTAAACCTCAACATGATGGACTAGAAGTACATGCTGATTACAAGCTGCTTTGGCAAAAAAAATAGGCATTCATGATCTAAAACAGATTTGGTTGTATTAAGACCGGAAGCCCAATATTTTGTAGGCCTTGTGCCTGTTCATTCAGGTGGCAGGATCATTCCTTGTACTGCCACCAGACTTGTTGACAAAGGCCCTCTCACCTTGCAGCTAACATGTACACAGAACACTTAAATATTCAAAACTTCCAGTGTAACTGAAATTAACTAGAGGCAGCCAGCAAATAATGTTGTTAATTGCTGCTTTCACAGCACATTTGGGAAACAGTTGCTGCAAATATGAGCAAGTCAGGAACCGAGCATCACCATTCCAACTAACTGGAACTTTACTTCCTCCAAATCTTAGTGAATTACCAGCAAAATTTCCAGTGTGTGGAAACTCACACCCAATATCTTGATCTGACAGTTATATACAGCTGCAAGCCTAAAAAGAGTCATATGGTTATCAGAACTGTACTTGTCCACTTATGAAGTTAAAAAGTTACCAAATAGACAAAAAAAGTTATGCCTCTGTTGCCACTCCACTAATCTTGGCCTTTGGTTCAGTTGGTCATTTGCTGTCACTTGGTGCAATGTTCTGCTACAAATATTAATATGTGATAAGGTACAGAGACCAAAAGTACATTTTTTAAATAGTTAACTGAGTTAAATGAATCACTGAAATCGTGTTGTTGTTTGAAGACTTAACTCACTGTCAGTTGTAAATTAACACGTACAAGATGGCATTCTAAGAATTGGACAGCATATTTATTACACATTTACTGCCAGAGTTTCCTTAACAGCCACAGGCAGGAAGAAGCCATCACAAACATTTGAACAAAACAGATTTTTCTGCAAAGCAATTGGAAGTCACTTTTCTAGCAACACTTTCACTTGTGTCATCATCTTGTGATTCAAACTTATTTTTAAATTCTTTCTGAAATCAGTGCATGAATATATGCAACATTTTTTTGTCAACCAGAATGTACCTTCTCCTTTTAGTTTTCTTTCAGGTGAGCCTGAGAGTTGGGGTGTTGTAATAGCTTTTAGGACAACTTGTTAGATGCTGTTAAACTTTCCTTTCCATTATTCAACAATGCTCCTCCTTGTCCTTGAAATTTGAATGTCAGAAAATATCCCATTGGGAATTCCATACCCAGCATACAGAACCATTATCAGCTGACATTGGCATGCCTTTATTATTACATTCTAAACTACCCTTGGTGTCACAGGAACCCATTATGGGATTTGAGGACTCCAACACCATTTCTCATTTTAATATGTGGCAATTAATTCCCCATGGCATGTATGCAAGGGCCCAGATCTCATCAGGAATGAAATAAGAGCCATTCTGGGATGCAAGCGCAGCGGAAAGTGTTCCTGCCCAGAATCTACAGTCAAGCTTACTGATGCATTAATTATCCAAATGGGAACCAACTTGAAGAAGTCTTGAGCTGCAGTGCCAGTTTACCCTGTGTTTTGAGCAAGCCACCAAGTTGGTAAAGAAATTGATGTCATTGCTGGTAACAGCTGTGAGGACACTCAGTTAGGAATGGATTGACAATGAAATTGCCTGATATTGCTCATTTATGTGGCAGCACACCATTCATTTAGTGGCATCCCCTAACAGGGACCAGCTGGACAGGAGACATCACATTACGGCTGAGAATTGTGATTACTGCTGACTTGCTGCTGCAGATTTGAAGAAATTTTTTGAAATGCATAGGATAATTCCAAGGAAACTTTTCCATCTCTTGACCAACACTTTTTCAACATACATTTTGGGAATTCTCTGAGGACATCACCTACTGTGCCGCCTTACCTCAGAGGACATGTTACAGATGCAAGTGGGAGGAAGAGAGTCTTTGATCACCAGCATCTGCCTAGTTCTACAGGAGGAATGGGAATGGAAGGAGATTGTGAAATCAACCAGAGCAATACAAACTGTTGCAGGAGATAGGGACAGGAAGATGAAGACGACTCCTTGTTCCCTACATTCATAAGACACCCCACCTCCCCTGGACTTCTTCATCTTGACTGAAAGTGCCATATCAAAGGACTCATCAAGTCAAGTCAATATGAGTTTATAGTCATGTGCACAAGTACAGTGAGGTACAGGTACAATGAAGAACTTGCTTGCAGCAGCATCATAGGCATATAGGTACAGACAACACAGAACATAAGTTATGCATAAATTATGCACAAGTTATACAAGACAGTGAAGAAAAAAGACGGTGCAAAATAAAAAATTAGTGCAAAAAAGAACATGTCCAAGAGGTGGTGTGTGGAGTTCCATTGCTGAGGTAGGGTTAGGGTTGTGCAGGTCGGTTCGAGAACCTGATGGTTGTAGGAAAGTAGCTGTTCCTGAACCTGGTGGTGTGGGACTTCTGGCTTCTGTACCTTCTGCCTGACGGTAGTAGTGAGAAGATGGCATGAACTGAATGGTGGGGTTTGTGATGATAGATGCTGTCTTCTTGAGGCAGCGCCTCATGTAGATGCATTCAATGGTGGGGAGAGATATGTTCATAATGGACCAGGCTGTGTCCAGTCCATCTCCTTGTGCCTCCTCTCCCATGGTCTGAGCCAATGTGAAGCCTGCCACGTGGGTCAGCCAGTGTGTTCCATGTTGCCAATGAAAATGGGTACATTGAGCCCACATATATCACTCCATGGGAATAGTGAAAAGTCAGCACTAGAATGCTAACCCTGCTGATGTAGCTCCTCCAGGAAAATTCAAATTATGGTAATCACCACTTAGAACCAAAATTGCACATTAAAATCTGACTTTCAAAAAGCAGTATAGCACCCATTTAGTGCCTACTTTTACCACTTCACCAACAAAAACCTCTTGATGTTAGATAAAATTTCATTTGTTGCAACTTTGTAAATATTCTCAGTTTTACAGGGCACATGTTATCCATTAGCCAAGTAGCTTGTGTGAAACAGACAGACATATGCTTGAAGAGGACAAATGTGAATGGATCTATCCTCAGGACCTGTCCATCGCCCTGCATGTAATGAAAGAGAGAGAAGAGGCTGTGTTGCCAGTACACCTCTAGAAGTGAATTAGCAAGCTTAGATTTGATAAAGCTTATAAGCCCTCCAGAGTAACAGTGACAGTTTGCAAGCTCTGGCTTCCTCTGCTGCCAGTTACTCCTTGCTGGTGGCAGTTTTTATTTATGCTTCAGTACCATGTTATCCTCTGGGCTTCAAACAGAAGGGACCTGTCTGTAAGTATTTTAGTTAAGGTATTAGAAATTGTGCGTGTGCATGTGATAAAACTAAGAGCATGCAACAGCACACAAGATCAATTTTGTTTTAGTTCAGTATTAAAGAAATTGCTATATGCTTGCATTAGACTATCTCAATACAGCTAAAGGGGAGGATGAATGAATTTCTCTGCTTTGTTAAAAAACATAAAACAATAAAATGGCAGCTATACCTTTCCTTTCACTTGAGGCCAATGTGTCTCTGTTTCATTAAAGACCACCTGCATATATGTAGTGAATTTACCTTGTATCAGAGCTTGGTAGCATCCTGCTAAGAAAAAGTGAGGGACCTGAATTAGAATGACATTTTTGTTGTTCGCTATTTCTTATGTTAACTGCACACGAAAAATGGATTTGTAGTGACTCTCCTCCATGAAATGCTACTTAGCTCTTAATAGCACCTAAGTGCAGATATGTTTCCCATCCTGGATCAGAGCAAAATGTAGTCAGCTTCAATTCCACAAAATGTCGATGAATTCTTCAGAGTAAATCAGTCCTGTCAGTCTGATGTGCAACCATCACCTACTTGTGACATAATATAATATGAAATGATATTGAACAACATGAGTTTGGCACTAAATTGTTAGTGGATTTTATCTCTGACAGGAGCAAGTTTATTGCTTTAATCCCAAGGTCTTTTAACCCTCTTTGACATAAATTGAGGTTGGCTTTTGTAAAAAACTTGACTTCATTTTCTCTTCCTCTTCTTAAAACTGCTTTAAACAATTTATGCCGATACTTCAGGCATTTGTCTTGAGTGACAGAGAGAAGGAAAGCTGACTGGAACGAGGAGGAAGGGTCAGGAAAAGCTAAGCAGTAATTAATGTCAGTTTTTTTTGTCATTTCCTTCCAGGTAAATATTCAATGTATTCAATTAGCAGGTTTCTGAATATGAAAATTATACTTAAACAGGGATGTAAGAATTCAGTTGATACCAGTGAAGATCCTGCTAACTGTGCATATAAATGATGCATCCAAAAATACAGAGCTGGATGAAAGTTACAAAACTAATCCAGTGGAGTACTTCAGATAAGATCATAATGATGAAAGCACTCAGCTGATGTACAATAAAGAATACCTGCTTTACTCTTGTTATAATGGAAAACTTTATTAAGATTCATCACCAGCCAAACTGCTGCTGGATATCATTTTTGCATCAGCACGTTGTGGGCTTGTCCAGTCTCATCACGTCACATCATCACTGGGGATAATAAGTGAGACAGTAGGTTTCCTTTTCTACAAGATTTCTCACTGCTCAGGAGCTTGGTGAAAGGAGAAGGCAGAGGGAACTATGGCAGCCACTAAGGAAGACTGAGATCATCTGCTGGACAACTTTGCTTATGGATCTAGAAGTAGCAACGTAAACCATTGTGATCCCATGTGTGATCTTGGTGATGTTACCCAGTAGGCCATTCAGATTTCTCACATTACTAGGTTATCCCATTTAACACAGCTATTCCATTTACCCAACACAATACCACCAACCTGTTCCACATTCTGAGAGAGCAAATATTAAACCAATTGATGCCTAGAATGAGATGAGGGGTGTAAACTATGGGCTCAGAACCATCACTTGCTACACTTCCTCTGAGACTGTCGGCAGAACAACGAAGGCTCTTCTGTTTTCAGGGGCATTCCGCTTGTCTTTTGGTGTCACACAATTTAAAGCTACACCACTAAACAATTATTCATAATCTAACTCTGCAATTCATGCATACAGCATTGTATTTGTTGCTCTCCTGAAATGCAATATAACCATATAATTACCTAGTGTGGTGCTGTATCTCTGCATTCCTGGGCCAGATTCACCAGGCCTGGTGCCAGTCTGTAACCCAATAGTCCCTTCTATTTCCTCTGGTGACAAGCATCTGTCAAAAATACTTTGTTCATTCCTCATGGTGCCATTCTCTGAGGTGTCGCTCTCTGGTGTCAGGCACGCTGACGTACTGTGTTCTTCATTGTCACCCTCCTCTTTCCTTGTTTCACCGGTCTTCCTTCCTGATCCTCTTGCTCTGAGTGATAATGTTCTGGGGAGAGGGAAGCAAAGGGCTTTCCCTTGATCCCCTGATAGCTGCACTTTTAAGGTGTGCATTAAACACCGTTATGATGATACAGCGCCACAGATGGTAAGTTGATCTGTAGATCAATCAACCAATAAGTAGTAATCACAAAGAAAATATGTAGACTTCATAAATGCTCTGCTTGTGAAACATTTTGTGTCTTTGCACCTCCTCTCCTGATGAGGGGGTGGGGAGGTGCAGGGCTGATGGGGACCTCAAGTCTGGAGAGGCATTGCACTTAAAGGGGCTCCAGTCTGATTCACCTAGCTTCTGTCCTAATTTTCACAATGGTGGCTTAGAAGATGAAAGACATTGACTGACCTTAACTTACTCTTGAGGGTTTGGTCTCAAGGGTTGAAGGTCAATAGTGGGGCGAGGGTGCAGGGTGTTGTAGGAGAGAGTGGGTGTGTGGAAATGCCTGCGGAGGTTGTGTGATTAACAATCTGTGTTTGTGTAGGGAGGGGGATGGTTAAGTAGAAGAGAGAGTAGTCTTTTCATTGGTGTGTAGCTCAGCTTGATACATCTTGTGAGATCAAGAAATTTCTTCAAACCACACCATTGTTTTTAGTCATGAAGGAGCCATTTCCTGCCAGGTTCTTCTAGAGGCCTTAGGGAGTTCCCTAACCCTTGGGTTGAAAAGTCCTCTTTCCTGACATTTCTTTTGTTAATCAAGAATTCTATGCCCCTCCATATGAATCTAGGATTTCGGTCCCTCTCTCTACAGCCTCTTTATTCTCTATAACAGCTATTGTGCATGTTGTTGCTGTCTGCCACAGGGAGTGTATCTTTAAGGTTTGATGCCCTTTTCTGATGACTGCACAACAAAGGAGCAATCATTGTATTGTTTATTGTGGTGCCATTGGGAACCATGCAAATTGTGTTTCAACACCTGCCTCTGGGTGTAAAACATCCCAATGCTGTTGCACACTTGGTTTGGACTAAGCAATTTTTTTGGGGTGGGGGGAGGGGAGGGCATGGCTTGATTTTGTACCTGCACTAAACACAATAATGTTTAAATGCACATGCTTCTTAATATCAGGCTACTCAAAGCATAAGGTATTCTGAATAAAATTGCTTATTCTTTGTGATAATGAAACATTTGTCTATATTAATAAAACTGCATTTGATTGCAAATATGTAGAAGAATATAACTGATGCAAAATGTTTTTAAAAAGAATTGTTCTAAGATTTTGTCCAATTGCACTGGTACATGGCTTATTTTACAGTCACTGATATGCAGGTAAGTTTGAGCAAAAACTTGAGCAGTTTAATGCTACTTAAAACTGGTAGAATTTGGGGCTCAATTTGAGCCCAGATCATTGATAGCGACAAAATTCATAACTCCTGGCCAAAGTGCTTAAGATGAAAAAAAAAATTTTTGATCGTTTTTATGCATTGATAGATGTGCACAACTTTATTCTGTGCATCGCTGGAAGCTTGGGGCATGTCAGGGTGCATTAATGGTAACAGACAAGCGTGCAGTCGAATGGAAAACACCTGTTATAAATGCTGCTGATCTAGCTAAAAAGCCACTTAACAGTAAAAATTGTGCACTGTCGAACAATTCAACTGCAGAGTGAAAAATTTCTGTGAAAATTGGAAGGACAACACACAAGTCGTCAAGTGAGCTTTACCAATTAATAGACAGATTGAGGGCATGGAAAATTGTTCTTCGAAAAGGGGAGAGGCAAGCCATCAAAGTCCTGAAGCTGAAACAAAAATGGGAGACCTTCACACAGCAGGTCAGAGCAAGATAATGCACCAATGAGTCTGAAAAATATTTGTGAGAAGATATCAGATTTGGGAAAACACTCACATGAAATGAAAACATGTCAATAAATTTAGCCCCCCCATCTCTGGAAATTAGTTAATCACTGGTGCCAAAGAAATTAACCTGTACTTCAATAATAAAACCTGCAATGTATTTTCTGACAGCAAAGATCAACTACTTTGCAAGCCTTGATAGGTGCTGCTGGAATTTTTGGGTCAGTTTTTGATGGCGTTGGATGGAAACTACTGGAAATATAAGCAAGAAAGAAAGGGCCAATGCACTTTTCCTGACTTGTCTACACTGCAGTTTCAAAATAATTGTATTATACTTAACCCTAATTGGTTCAGTAAGTTGCAGATTGGGTAGCACGGAGACACAGAGGTGAGCCCTGCTGTCTCACAGTTCCAGACACAGGTTCAATCCAGACCTTGTGTACTGTCTGTGTGGAGTTTGCACATTATTCTGTGTGTGTTTAGCCCAGGGGCTCTGGTTCCCTCCCACATGCTGAAGATGTGCCGGTTGGTAGGTTTATTGGTTACTGTGAATTGTCCCTAGTGTAGGTGGGTGACAGGAGAATTCATGGGGTGGATGTGGGAGGCAGAGTTCATGGGGATGTAAGAGGAAAGTTCAGATTTGTGTAAATTTGTTGGCATGAATGTTTCTGTGCGGTCTGACTTCATGAGTCTTTGATTCTAAGTTGCTACAGATGCAGGGTAGAGTTAAAGAATGTGGATGATGAAGAACCAGCACCGCAGGATCATAAAACGAAAGCCAAGAATATCAAACTTAATTGTCAGCCTTAACACAATGGTAGGACTGTTGCTTGCAAGTCAAAAGGTTAAGAGTATAAGACAACTGGCAAATGGATCTCAATATAGATTAGTGTGAGTTGTTGCATTAATATGGAGGCTGCAGACTGTTTGGATTATAAGGATCTGAATGAGGTAGAGAAGTGTGCTAATATGGCCATAAAAAAGCAGACCATGCACTGGAGCTTAATTTGAGAAGCATGGAATTGAAAAGCAGGGAAGTTTTATGTTAAACTCATGGTGGACATTGATCAGACCAGACTGTGAACAAAATCAGTCTTCATGATATAACAAGCAAATCAAAGCACTGAGAAAGATGCAGACATATTTTACAAGCATAATACTAGAGCTGAGAAGCAATAACTATCAGAAAAGTAAACAGACTGGGTCTCTTTTCTCTCAAAAAAAATACCAGGATGTGAGATGATGGAGTCTCTAAATTTTGAAAGAGAAGACAGTTTCCACAAAGTAGATTCAAAAACCAGAAGCTGTAAGAATGGTTGCTGTGGAAAATGTTACCACATGTACGAAAGGCAAATAGAATAGCTGCTTTTTAGGTAAAACTAGATAAGCACGTGAAAAAAAAGAACAATAGATTATACAGATAATGTTATATGAAGGGAGAATAAGGGAAGGCTCTCCTACAGTATAAACATCAGTATAGATCAGTTAAGGATGGGCAACAAATGGTAGCCTTGCCAGCAGTATCAAAATCCCAAAAATGAATTAAATTAGATGGGCTAAATGGAGAAGTGATTGAACCTGATGTGGCTTACTGCACAGACAAGCATGTAATCTAGGCTGACATATCAATGCAGCACTGAAGGAGTGTTACACTGGCCATGTGAACTGGTCAATTATATGAGACATTCAACCATGGCTCATCTCTCAGGTGGATATAAGTCTCTCCGGGACCCTTTCAATCTATCACTAGAACCACGGTGTAAGATTGGAAGTGACTCTGTTTCTGTAGTTTTCATCAATCTTTTGTCAGATCTACTGCATTCAATTAGAAGAAATTCCCATGGAAATATTTCACTGTTCTACTCAAAAAAAGCAGAGGAATTCACTCAGTGGTCCAGTCAATATTTACCCAACCATCAGATTAAACTATTTCATTAGGTGTGCACTAGTCTACAATATCTGGAGCTCATGGAGGACGGCCTTTAACTGCAACGTCTTTTGTTTCCTGATTTTAGATCAGGACCTGATTTTACAGGGAGGATCTTCTGGTCTACATTGACGCTTTTACAACATGATATGAGCAACATCTATGGACTTGAAGGCGGACCCCATCAAGCAAGCTTTAAGGGTTTTGGAATGCTTATGATAATGTAATAATTATAAGCATGCAAAATGTCATAATACTCACTGAACATATGAAAGGGCCAGGTGCTACTCTTTCTTTCCATTGAGGTCAAATGAAAAATGCGGGCCCATTCAATATTCTTATTTTTAGCTGGAGTTGTGCTTACTGTACTGAAGTAGTAGGAAACATGAGGATTTAACCTCCACCTGGAAAATCTGGGTGTAGCTGAGGAATATATGACCATGGATAACCCTGAGCTTTCATCACTTGGATGTGTTACCCCAGCTACTTTCACACAACTATTTTTAGCTAAGTGACAGAAGCACCTGGAAACAATTAAGGCCTTCAGCTGGAAGAGATCAAGCTATTCCTGACAAACATGGAAGACCATCCGCATTAGGTCAATCGAATCATGAGCAGATCTACAGCAGACATTGCATAAATCCTCCACACGTACTCCTTTCCATTTTACAAGTAGCACAATGCAATCGCAATGTCCACCAGCTCAGTTATCGAAAGAACCAGTTAAAAGAATGAATTGTGTAAATACAAAATAGACTCACAATGCTTTGAAAACTATCTGTACAATCTTGGGCTCGAGTTCGCGACCAGCATTTTTAGTAGGCACACAGAGGCTGCAGTACTTGGAAGTGCAACCTTCGTTTCTGTGAATAATTGTTAATAGTGCTCATGCTTTGTGGCATTTCTTTGACTCCTGCCTTTCCTAGGTAAAATAGTTTAATGAAATTATGGAGGATGATTCACTGAATATGGAGGTTGGTGGAATACAAGATGAGATCAAGAGGGAATGTTATTCTTGCTCTGAGTTAGAGGAGATAGTGTGAAAGCAGACATTCAGGAAATGAAAGAGATTTGCGAGTCCTGCCAACTCCTTCTTCTTTTTGGACAGTTTTGTGTGTTCTGAGGCAATTGCCGAGGTCAATGTGGAAACCTCAGCCTTTTAGCACATCATTAAATCTTTTTCTATATTTGTTTAGCAATCTCCTTCCGTGGCAGATACCATGTCTGGTGTTAGTTGTGTGAACTACAGAGGGTGCCCAAAGTAGGCAAATAACTGTTAGGGCCTCAATGCTGGGAATGTTGGCTTGGGAGAGGATTTTTTTTTTGTTTTTTTTTAAGGACAGCAATGGCTTTTTCCGGTGCCTTGAGGTATCTGCTATTGGTGATCCAGGTCTCAGGAATATGTAGGAAGACAAGGATCATTGCTGGCCAATAGACCATGAAGTTATTTTGACAGTTGTGAGGTCTTGATCTTCAAATACTCTTTTCCTTAATTGACCAAAGATTCTAGTGGTGCATTAGAGGAAATATGATGGAGGAGAAACCACAGTTAAGGAAAAAAGAAAGCATTTGTAGCATGATGCAGAAGACATCAAGAACTTTGTAACCAGTTTAGAATAGTTAAATTATACCATTTACTTAGTTTATTAAAACATTGCGATATGTGCAACTATTGTTATTAAAAACCACTAATGTTGTAATATGTTAAGCAGTTTTATTTAAAGCTGGTTGCTATAGTGATCATGTGATGGGAAATATTTATCATGTGACAGGAAATTGTTTGATCATATGCATAAAAAGAGATTTTTCACTGAGGAAAATACATCTCCTTTGGAGTGGAATCATGAGCTGTGCTAAAGGCAATAAACACTGAAAATACTCTTATATTTGCTACGACCAGAAGTCACCAACAGCAGAAGGAATATGAGAACACTGTTTTGCTTGATAACTGTTTGGTTCTTGGATTAATTGAACAGACTTCCCTTTGAACTATGGTCATGGGTGGTGTCAAGGGTTATAGAAGTGTACTTTCGCTGTCACCAGGGGTTCCCACCAACAGAAAGGATGAGAGCTATGTTTTCTTTAAAAGGGCAGACTTTTTTCCTTGTTACTAATTGCTTCATAAAACAATTTTTTAAAAAATATTGTTTGGACCCAAACCATATTAGTATAAACCCGTGTTTCATAATACCATTTCAAAAGCACTGGTATGGAAGGTATCATCATCATATCAGAGCTGGAGAAACAGAATGGCATGAAGTCCTTACAGGAATCAGAGTGAGAAATGATATAGTTAGGATTGCTGTTGGAGTTGAAGGGTTTGTAACGGCTATTCATGACAAAGGTGTCTTCTGAAATACAGAGAAAGGTTAAAGAATTGAGGGGGGGGGGCAGAGGAGAGAAAAAAAAAATCAGAGAATCTGAGTCAAAGGTTCCTCTTGCCCTCATCTTTTATTGCACCAGCCTTCACAGTGAATGGATCCTTTGTAATTTTTCACAAAAATGATTGATGTCCCACCTGACAAATCTTCCCCTCTCCTCTCAACCCCCTACCTCACTTTTCCAATTCACCAACTCACTTTATCAAGGCACCTTCTCATGCACCTGCAGGAAATGCAATGTGTACTTTTTTTAACCACTTCCCTTCCCAATAGCACCTGGCAAGCTGACTGTCAGATTTCTAGAATTTCTACTGCTTTATTGTGTATGTCATAGGTAGTTGTCACCATCCTCTCTCAGCTAGCACCACACCACTTGTGTCACTCACTCTTGGATCTGCATCCTGTCAGACATTCCTTTTGTCTCTACCTCTGCCCCTTCTCTTCAAATTAAAATATTTTGAATTTCAAATTTTTCCTTGTCCTGATATAAAGTCGCATTCTGAAACTTACTTGCTCCCATACCTGCTAGGTATCTCCAGCATATTTTGTTTTTCTTGTTTTTGTATGGATTCATAACTGATCCACTTTAGTTGCTTTCTTAGGGCTGGACTTGTGTAATTGGGCTTGAAAGTTACTTTTTAGTTCAAGCATTGAGCATCTCATTACCAGTGAAGTTTATATTTAATAATTACAGTTGCTCTTGGATTTTTTGGATAAATTGCTTCACTTACTGGAAACACAAATTCAGAATGGAGGGGTCTTTTGCAAGGCTCTCTGACAGAAGCAAGGCCAGAGTTTATTTTTTATTAAACTTTGTCTCACTTTCATGCAAATGCTTTTGTTGCTGATGCTTTGTAATGCAGCTGACAATGTGCTGGGGTTGGGGATCAATTTAAGTCTTCCATTGTTCCTCATGCTGATGCAAAAAATTCTATGAGGGCCAAGGATATGGAGCTACCTTAAGCAGTATGTATGAATACATCTATCACCTTGGATGCATGATTACACTGATTGTTTCAAATGGGCTCAAATCTTTTACTAACACTAAATTTCAACTTGTTTTTAAATGCAACCTTTATTCACACATTATGCATTATTCTGTGCTCTTTCATCCTGTGCTGTACTTCACCTGTAAGGAAATGGAGATGGGGAGACCGTAAAGTAATATACTTCTCAATCCCTGCTGAGATTAAAGTTACTCTACATTACAGATTGGCAAAAGCAGGCACATGAAGGATTGGAGAGTCCAGATGAAGGGTTTCAATTTAAAACATCATCTGTCCATCTCCCTCCATGGATGCTGCCTGACCCACTGAGTTCCTTCAGCACTGTTGCACATGAACTGGTCTTGCCTGTAAATAATTGTCAAAAGGAAATAAATTATGGATAATTTTCATGACACATCTTCAAAGAACATAACTGAGATTTGCATGGTTTGAGTTTTGCATGGTTTGCCAGACCAATAGATCCAAAGTGCAGTGCCATGTAAAAATTCATTGATGCGTTCAGTAAATGTTATCTAATGCCATCAAACAAATCCTGCCTTCTCCCCTTTACACTAGCCTGAGTACAATAAAGAGAAAATAATTAGCTGGGTAATATATACAAAAAAATTAACTTTTAATATTTGTGTCTAGGTGTTTCTTGACAGGAAAAATTGCAGTTAGATTGCATCATATATTCATGTATAATTAAACAGTAATGGATTTGTATGTGCACTATATTGCACAATGTAGAAAAAGATGAATGACTACAGGATAAAATCTAATGCACAGTATACAGAAAACCCATTATTGCTATTTGATCGTACCTCAAAGACTTTTGCATTCAAATCCACATTGACAGATACTATAGGTGAGACAGATTGCCTGTATTTGAATCCAATACAAGACACTACCACAGTATTGTCAAGGGACCTTCAATGAGCCATCTTTACAATTTTTACTTTCCACCATTTTGTTGGGGCTTGAGAAGTTGAGAAATGTTTGCTGAGTTTGTATAAATTTACTGAGTGACAAGTATATTGAGATCGACCAGGAATCTCTCAATTTGCTGCAACCTTGTAATTAATGAGTTGCTACCTCTTACAACAGTTTGTCATAATTCTTTTTAGCTGATCTCAATAGAAACTATTTTCTTTACAGAAATGGTGCACCCTTTCAATCTCACACACTCAAATGGTTGCCATAGTCACTGTACTTTATTTCCCCCCAGCTGTTCTGGAACAGTACTACAAATAGCTTTTGAATCAACTAACTAGGTTTATTCACAGAAATAAAACACATTGGGCACATATAGATTAGTAGAAGGTTATTCACAAAGATTAACAAATCCACCATCTCTTTTGAATCTTTCAAATAGTCCAAAGACTACTTTTAAAATATCTATATTTTGCCTTCACACAATTTTAGTTTTAAGTTTGCCCTTGAGTTCCATTTTAAAAAGAATCTGGGAAGAAGGCAGTCTGTACCAGCAAGATGGGATTCACATTGAGGAACCAAGGTCCTATAAGAATAGGTAGACTCATGAAGGGTATCTAATGTAGGAAACAGGGGGAAGTAGGTTAGTGCATGTAGCCAGAAGCTTATTGCAGGAGGTGATAAACACATCCATTGTAGGATATAAAAGTAATGCTGAATCTAAACACATCATGGATAAGGCACAGAAGCACTCAGAAAATAAAACACCAAATATTACTGGGCTGCAGGGAAGTGGATAGAAACAGTTACATGGAAGGGAGAGTATCTAGTTGCCAAGGCTTAGAATTGAAAGTTGAAATCAAAATTGCAGATGCTGAAATACTCAGGTCAGACAGCAAAGAGAAACAAAGCTAATCTCTCAGTTTGAAGACCTGTCTTTCCATCATTTCTTTTGATGTCTGATTTTCTTTCTGTAGATGTTGAATGTCTCCAGATAGAGCCATAGAACACTACAGCACAGAAAACAGGCCATTTGGCCCTTCTTGTCTGTGCTGAAATATTATTCCACTAGTCCCATTTACCTGCACCTAGTCCATAACCCTCCAGACCTCTCCCATCCATGTATCTATGGAATTTATTCTTAAAACTTAAGAGTGAGCCTGCATTTACATCAGATGGCAGCTCATTCCACACTCCCACCACTCATTGAAGAAGTTCCCCCTAAATCTTTCCCCTTTCACCCTAAAGCCATGTCCTCTCATACTTATCTCTCCTAATCTAGGAGAAAAGAATATACTTGCATTAACTGTCTATACCCCTCAATTTTGTAAACCTCTATCAAAGCACCCCTCATTCTTCTGTACTTTAAGGAATAAAGTCCCAACCTGTTCAACCTTTCCCTGTAACTCAATTCCTGAAGACCCAGCAACATTCTGGTAAATATCCTCTGCACTTCCAATCTTACTGATATCCTTCCTATAGTTAGGTGACCAGAACTGCACACAACACTCCAAATTTGGCCTCACCAATGTCTTATACAACCTTACCATAACATCCCAACTCCTAGACTCAATACTTCGACTTATGAATGCTAGGATGCTGATAGCTTTTTTTAAAAAACAACCCTGTCTACCTGTGACACCACTTTCAGGGAATTATGTATCTGAACTCCCAGATCCCTTTGTTCCTCCACACTCTTCAGTGCCCTACCATTTACAGTGTGTCCTACCTTGATTTGTCCTTCCAAAATGCAACACCTCACTGGTCTGCATTAAATTCCATGTGTCATTTTTTGGCCCATTTTTCCAGCTGGTTCAGATCCATCTGCAAGCTTTGAAATTCTTCGCTGTCCACAATGCTTCCAGTCTTAGTGTCATCAGCAAACTTGCTGATCCAATTTACCACTTCTAGATCATTGATCTAGACAACAAAATGGATCCAGTACAGATCCCTGAGGCACACTAGTCACAGGCCTCCAGTCTGAGAAAATCATCCACTACCACTGTCTTCTCCCACACAGAATTTCAAATCCAGTTTACAACCTTACCATGGATACCTAGTGTCTGAACCAACCTCCCATGTGGGACCTTGTCAAAGGCCTTACTGAAGTCCATGTATACAACATCCACAGCCTTTCCTTCATCTACTTTCTTGGTAACCTCCTTGAAAAACACTACAAGATTCATTAAACACAATCTACCATGCACAAAGTTATGCTGACTATCCTTACTCAGCCCTTGGCTGTCTCTCAGAACACCTTCCAATAATTTACCTACTACTGATGTCAGGCTCACTGGCCTGTAATTACCTGGTTTACTTTTAGATCTTTTAAACAATGGAACAACATAAATACGTCTGCTAGAGCCCCTGCAATTTCTACACTAGTCTCTCTCAATGTCTGAGGAAATATCTTATCAGGCCTGGGGGATTTATCTACCTTTATTTGCTGTAAGGCAGCAAGCACCTCCTCCTCTAATCTCTATGTGTCTTTAAAAAGCTTGTTCCCCTTCCTTCCATGTACACTATGCCAGTATCCTGAGTAAATGCTGATGCAAAAAACTGTTTAAGATCTCCCCCATCTCCTGAGGCTTCACACATAGATGACCACTCTGATCTTCTAGGGCACCAATTTTGTCCCTTACTATTCTTTTACTCTTAATATACTTGTAGAAACCCTTTGGATTTCCCTTCACATTATCTGCCAAAGCAACCTCACATCTTTTGCCTTCATTTCCTTTTGGCATTGTTTTCTATACTCTTCAAGAACCTCATTTGTTCTTAGTTGCCTATACCTGCTGTACACCTCTTAACCAGATCATCAATATCCCTTGAAACCCAAGGTTCCCTATGCTTGTTACCTTTGTCTTTAATCCTGGCAGAAACATGCAAACTCTGCTCTCTCAAAATGTCACCTTTCAAGGCCTTCCACTTACTGAATACATCCTTGCCAGAATACAATTTATCCTAATCTACTCTTCCTAGATCCTCTCATTTCCACAAAATTGGCCTTTCTCCAATTTAGAACCTCAACTTGAGGACCAGACCTGTCCTTATCCATAAGGAACTTGAAACTAATGACATTATGGTCACTGGACCCAAAATACTCACCTACACATACTTTGTCACCTGACCTGTCTGGTTCCCTAATAGGAGATCACATATTGCATTCTCTCTTGTTGGTACCTCTATATATTGATTTTGAAAACTTTCCTGAACATATTTGACAAATTCCAAGCCATCCAGCCCTTTCAGTGTGGGAGTCCTAGTCAATGTGGAAAGTTAAAATCCCCTACTATTACAACTGTTTCTTACATCAGTCTGCTATCTCACTACAGATTTGTTCCTCCAATTCCCCAACTATTGGGTGGTCTATAATACAACCCTATTAGTGTGGCCACACATTTCCTGTTCCTCAGCTTCACCCATATGGCCTCTATAGACAAGCCCTCTGGGCTGTCCTGTCTATGCACAGCTGTGATAATTTCCCTGACTAGTAATGCCACTCCTCCCCCTTTCATCTCACCCCTCTATCACATCTGAAACAGAACCCCAGAACATTAAGCTGCCAGTCCTGCCCCTCCTGCATCCAAGTCTCACTAACAGCAATCATGTCATAATCCCACATGCCAATCCACACCATAAGCTCACCTGCCTTACCTACAATACTTCCTGCATTGAAATTGATGCACCCAGGAACATTTCTATCATGTACAAACCTGATTTCTGTCTATACTTGCAGTCCTCATGACCTTTTCCCTCTTCCACCTCACTATCTGCTCTAACACTCTGGTTCCCCTCCCCCTGAAAATCTAGTTTAAACCCTCCAGAGCAGCACTAGCAAACCTACCCACAAGGATGTTAGTCCCCCTCCAGTTCAGGTGCAAACCATCCCATCAGAACAAGTCCCAGCTTCCCTGGTGGAAAGGCCCAATTGTCCAGAAACATGAAGCCCTCCCTCCTGCACCATCTCCTTAGCCACATTTAGCTGCATGATCCTCCTATTTCTAGCCTCACTAGTTCATGGCACAGGTAGCAATCCTGAGATTGCAACCTTGGAGGTCCCATCATTCAACTTTGCACTTGATTCTCTAAACTCTTTGCAGGACCTCCTCCTCCTTCCTACCCACATCATTGGTTCCTACATGGACCATGACATCTGGCTGCTCACCCTCCCTCCTGAGAATATCAAGAGCTCAGATAGAGGACCCTAGCACCAGGGAGGCAACAGACCATCCAGGATTCTTGATCTCTCCCACAGAACCTCTTATCTGTCCCCCTAACTATTGAATCCCCTATCACTACTGCTCTCTTCTTTTCCCTCCTTCCTTCCTGAGCTGAGGGTCCCATCTCAGTGGGAGAGACAACCACAGCAACTTATCCCTGGTAGGTCATCCCCACCAGCAGTATCCAAAACAGTATACTTATTGTTGCTGGGAACAGCCACAGGGGTGCTCTGCTTGGTCTATCTATACCCCTTCCCTTTCCTGACAGGGACCCAGCTATCTGCCTCCTGACTTTTAAGGGTGACTATCTCCCTGAAACTCCTGTCTATGTCTGCGTCACAAATGATCCAGAGTTCATCCAGCTCCTGCTCCAGTTCCCTAACTCAGTTTGTCAGGAGCTGCAGCTGGATGCACCTTTTACAGGCATAGCCATCAGGGACAAGTGTGCTGTCCCTGACTTCCCACATACTGCATACAGAGCACACAACTGCCCTAACTGCTGCCTTCATTACCTACTCCTAAGTTAGTTAAATTAAAGGAACTTACCAGCCTTACCTCTCATGGAGCAAGCTTACCAAAGCCTCAAAGCTCCACTCCTACCCTGAGCCACTGGCCACTCCTCTTCAGTTACCCCTCCTTATATTTGTCCCTGCCAATTACCTCAAGTACACACTCCCTCTAATCAACCACTCAAAACTCTGTTTAACTCTTCAGTTGCCCTCCACTTATTAAGCTTTTTAAAGACACTCACTGTACCTGAAAGGGAACTGCTGCTCCAATGGCTCCCGGGCTGCTTCTGCAAAAGAAAAGCCCACAAAACACACAAGCTTTTTAAATATACTCACCGGACCTGAAAGGCAACTGCTGCT
Organism: Pristis pectinata; assembly: GCF_009764475.1. Classification (NCBI taxonomy): domain Eukaryota; kingdom Metazoa; phylum Chordata; class Chondrichthyes; order Rhinopristiformes; family Pristidae; genus Pristis; species Pristis pectinata. The sequence goes on from NC_067417.1 coordinate 26,652,416, forward strand.
CCAATGGCTCCCAGGCTGCTTCTGTAAAAAGATTTTTTTTTATTTTGGATTTGAAAGGGTAGTTTCATGCAAAGTAGATGTTCAGGATAATTATAATGGAGGCAAAGCATAGAGATGTTATATGACATTAGACAGTTATAAAGTGTTCAACAGGGATGGGTGAAGAAGTCACAGATGCCATAAAAGTACAAAAGAGTCAGGCCATTAGGGAAGAGAAGGGAAATCCTAAGATCCTGAAATTCTGTGGTACTTGCTGCATCCATTTACCTAAGTTGGTAGTTCCAACCAGAAAATGACTGAAATAACCATTTAGAACCTTGCCTGGTGTTCCATCACTCTCTTGTTGGGATCTGGAGAATACAACTCTGAAACTGGTTGCTGAAAACTAAATGTGGAGAACAAAAGAAAATTACTGATGCCTGTTTGTTAGAGATTGTTGGACTATCCAACCAACATCAGTGAGTCATTTTCTCAGGAAGTAAATATTTACCAAAGGTAATAATTTTTAGCTACCCAGAAACAGAATGGAATTTGAACAGTTCTGGGGGAAAGAGTCAGGAATTTCTGTGTATGGTAAGGAGCTGTTGCATGTAACACATGAGACAGGAAACTGGAAATTCGACTGTACTTCCCTAGATCCTAACCATTGCTGACCTCATGGCCTGATCCCAAGTGGGACAACAACAATGGAGACTTATTCGTAGGGTTACAGGGCCATGAAGGGAAAGGAAAAGGATGCCACTAGCGTAAGATCTTTAAACCCTTAAGAGTGGGTCTTAACAAGGTGCACATACAAGTAAATGAAGTATAGTCAAATGTGAAAGAGGTTGGAATATTTGTCTAATAGGACAGTATTAGAAAGATAATGGAAAGCATCTCAGTATTTCCCTTATTTATTCTCAAGGATACTGGAAAGAATAATTTATCAACGGAGGTACTTTATCCATGAAACAGTTTACAGAGAGAGCAGACATGTTACAGTTCCTTTTTGCAAACAACCTCTCCAGAACCTTTCACCCCCAACCTTGTGGCAACACCAGCCGACAAATAGTCACATGTGTAAAGGACTGACACCATTAAAGGAACAACTATTGTTCATGGACTGATAGTGCATGTAACAGATTTGTTATGAAGAGGACAGTGAAATTATGTACAGATCAGAGTTACAAGAAGTTAATAGTTAGCCATGATCTCAGAGCAGATATTCAACAGTGGGAACAAAACTTCTATTTACTGTGTTTGCTTGCAGGTAAGTGAAGACAGAACCAGTCCAAGATTGTTAGATACTAATGGTTAGAAGGTCTACAATGGGCCAAAGCAGGCCATTTCATAACATGCTCCATTAATCACATCAACAATTGTTTGTTTGGGTTTTTAAGTATTTTGCACATGAAGTTGTTGAAAGTTTGAGCTGATAATGGTGCAGCAAGGAGTTTGGTGAGATGAGGGGTTTTAGCTACAGGACTAGATTGGATGAATCAAGGACCAGGGAACATGAATTTAATCTTTTGGAATAAAGCTATAAGAGGCATGTGAGACAAAGCATTTTATTCAGGGGGCAATTAAAATCTTGAGCTTGTGGCCTGTAGGAGAGGCAGAAAGTGAGGCATTCAGGACTTTTGAAAGGAATTAGACAAATGGTTGATGGAAAATAATTTTCAGTATATACTGTGGGAGTGACTGATGGTAATCGTCTGCTCAGTGCTGGACTAAAAGGCTTTGTTGCTGTGCCCTAAAAATTCTCTGATTCTCACAGGTCAATGTCTTTTTATCAGAATGGTCCTGGGGTTCACACTTCTGGAGTGGATAACCTCTGAAATCTCTCTTTGGTCTGGTGAATATTACCTTTAGCATATCTCCTGGGGTGGCAAATATGAATCCATCCCTCATTTTTACCTCATCTGAAAGCTCCACAAAAGGTAAGAAAAGCCTGGATTCACCTGGCAGCTAACTGCTCATCAAATCCTTTATGCAGCAGGGAACCAACACAATCAGCAGAAACTACATGCAACTTCTCTTTCAGAGCTGCATTCCCACTTTAAATAGGCCTCTGGCTGGACTGTCAAATACTGCTCTTCAGAAGTGTTTGTGTTTTTTGCCAGGTCCCTGGTATGAACTTCACTATTCTGATTAACATGAAGCCCAGGTGTTCCACATCCCATGTTGGTCTCTGGCTGAAGTCAGTGAGTCTTAAACTAAAACAAAATTTCACCCAAGCAAATCTGCCCCAGAGTCCAAATCAAAGTCCCAGTGAGATAAACATGACCAGTACCACCACCAAAAGCAGCAGGTCCTTCAACCAGCCACTAATATTAATAATTTCCTCCTATTTTTCCTATCTAAACTGGTTTTGACTTGTACTCCTCCATCAAATCTCTTAAACTTCTTTGTACCAAGTTTCCTTCAGTCTAATTTGTAACAAAAATCTATCATCTCTGCAACTGTTCTAATTGATCCTTCCTGCACCTTCTCTAAGTGCAGTGACCAAAAATGTTAACTTAGTTTCTCTCTCTGCAGATAATGCTAAACCTACTGAGTATTTCTATCATGGAAATTTACTCTCATATGTTGCCTTCAGGGTAAAATGAATTCCAGTTTATCATTAATTCTAGGGTATGAGATGTTGGGACCTAACGCAAGATGATAGAACATATGTTCCCGTTCTTACTTTCAAAAATACACAAATAGGGAATGGGCAGCAATCGGAAAGTCGGCTACAAAATGACAAGTTCTTTAAATATTTTTTTCACTTACCAATAATATTTCTATAATTCTTCTGCAGTGAAACACTCAGGATAAAAAGGCTGTAGGGCTAACTCTGGAATATTCTCTATTGAGCCAGCACTGTCTGTGACCCTCAATGTTTCAGCGGAATAATGGCAGCACTAATGTAAAATCCCACTGGAAGCATATTTAAATTAAGATTTAAATATTCATCCGGCAGCACATAATTACACGTCATACTGACGAGCACAATACATTCTAAGGAACATGGGGCTATGAATCTCCATTAGCACAGCATTAATGCTGATGCACAAGGTAAAAATAAATAAAAATTTTCCCATTACTTAATGTAATTTTAATTTTACTAAATGGACTTAACCAAGTTTGGGTTAGATTTGCTCTGCATAACTGTTAGATATTAGGATCAGTGTGTGGTAAAGCTGCCATTTCTGATCTGTGCAGCCCAAGATAGTTATGACCTTTGCTGAATTACCCAGAACAGCCAGAGGAGTGCTATTGCTCTCAATGTACCATCTCTGAAGTAGGGAAGGTGAAATCATTTAAATTTCCCCCACCTAATGACTGCTCAGTGATCCTTGCTGGACCTACATATGAATAAGGGCAGGATCAAGTTTCGCTATGTTGTACTCTGCAGTTAGATGGGCTGCCAGCACTAAGTGTCATGGCTCACAGATGAATAATGACCACTTAGGTGAGAATCTTGAATATCCTAGTGCATGAGTCAATTACTTCAGTAGTGGAGGCCAGAGGGAAATTGGAGAAGAAAATTGGTAAGCAAATTGAAAAAAAGGGACATTGAACAAAAATTGTCAGTTTTTTTATATGTAGTGGTTCTTGCCATAATAATTCAATGATGGTGAAATTGCCTTAATACAAATGCTCATTTCACTTATTTTCAGTAATTTATTCTGGGGAATGTTTGGGAGAGATGCAACTGTACTGAACTGAACAGTTTAACACCCCACATGCTGCTTCCATAGCTCCCTCACTGTGTGAGGTACTGAAAATAACTTATTTGAGTGAACTTTGTGACCCCAAATCAGCATTGTTATTAAGGCAATTTCACTATGAATTAACTGGTTCTGTCTAAATGCTCAGTCAGTTGAGTCTCAAGTTTTATCAGTGTGATCGTTTTTAAAGAGATTACATGTGTGGAGGTAAAAAATGCTCAATTACAGTCTTTGAGATGTTTGAGAAATTTTGGATTTGTAAGACTCAATGTGGAATTGGAGTCCTGAAACCATGCAAGTCAATCGGAACTAAAGGCATGCCTGACAGCTTTGGCTTTCCCCACCCATTTCAGTGCCAGATAAATCACAATGCAAGAGTGCAGTGGTATAGAAATAAATACAAAATATATATTAAAACAAAAGGAAAGCTTCAGGCATTCAACTTAGTTTGTTTACATAGCGAAAAAGGATGGAATTCCGTAGGAAAGCTAAGATGTATAAATATGCCAATTTATGGAAAAAGAGCAAAAGATTAAGGGTGAACTTACTGGTTCCTATTTTTGAGATTTAGTTTCAAAGTGAGTCATGCTTCATAACTCTACAATAGCAACAAGCTTCTTCCCTTTCATTATAACAGTCAAAAGGTCTTAAAAAGTGGTTCAGAATACAGTTAAAACGACAATTAAGTCCTTGTATTTAATGAGTGAAATCACAAGTGGTTTTGCAAAAGACTAAATGCAGATTGATATGGATTTTCTACTGATTATAATGCATTGTTCTTTTATGGATCTGAAATACAAACTAATGCTTATCCTTACATGATTTTAAAACGTTAATTTGATTGTAAGAAATATGTGACATCTACTAAAAATTGTCATTTAATCCCTGAAAAGTGATTTAAAAATATAAATCACTCCATCATGCTATTATATTCATATTATTTACAGTTGAGCTTCATAACAAGGCTTTACTCTGGTTTAATTCCATTACATTCTGCAGGAACACTGAATCCAGCACACCACTTATCATTGATACATAACAATTAAACAATCATAAATTACTAAATGTGGCACAATCATTAGAAACTTATTCATTCTTTGCATATGCAATTCATTTACACAATCTTTTTATCAGCTTTATGAAATTGAACATCGATTTTTCTATGAGTGAAACAGGATAATGACCATTTCCGGGTTGTTCTGCTTCAGTCAGAAAATGCCTGTTGTCAGTCACCCTTGGTACCCTGACGTGATTTCTGTGTCGGGGAAGTACAGTGCGATGGCTGCAGCATTGATGAGAAAGTTGGACCAAGTTGTTCGGGGGCACAGGTCGCGGGGCGCATCTAGTACGATGTGCGCCAACCTCAGGAAACGACAACACAGGTAAATTATGAACCTTTCCCCTTGGACTGCCAACCCTGCAATTGCACAACCCACTCCAAACAACCCCAGATCTCCAGCCATTCCCCTAACCACTGACCTGCCAACCCCAGAACTGTGCTCCATATTTCCTGCCCATCTAATAATAAACCACTAACACTCTGCAATCTGACACTCTGCTGTCCTCTGTCACCGTGACCCCAACACTCTGCTGTCCTGTCACCGTGACCCCAACACTCTGCTGTCCTCTGTCACCGTGACCCCAACACTCTGCTGTCCTCTGTCACCCCAACCCCAACACTCTGCTGTCCTCTGTCACCGTGACCCCAACACTCTGCTGTCCTGTCACTGTGACCCCAACACTCTGCTGTCCTGTCACCGTGACCCCAACACTCTGCTGTCCTCTGTCACCCCAACCCCAACACTCTGCTGTCTTGTCACCGTGACCCCAACACTCTGCTGTCCTCTGTCACCCCTGATGCCCAACACTCTGCTGTCCTCTGTCACCGTGACCCCAACACTCTGCTGTCCTCTGTCACCCCTGATGCCCAACACTCCGCTATCTGTCCTCTGTCACCCCTGACCTCCAACACTTCACTTTCCGCTGTCACCCCTGACCCTCAATATCTACACACACTAGGTTCCTGTACCTTCACTCCTTTCATCCCATCCTGCAGTCCTGAACCCATCCTTAAGGAAGGAGGCTGGCCTCTGGTGTTGGTGAAATTTTACGGGGCATGCCGATGACCAAAGTAATCATTGGCTCCCCACTGCTGTACCTTTCTTGCACTCCTAAAACTTCACTGTGTTAGGCGTTTAAAAAAAATTTTCTGCATTGGTCCTGCTTTGGTGGCCTCATAACATGAAACATTCCTTGTGACGAAGCTGTCTGGATTTTTCCATTCTGATAATATTGCTACACTTACAGCCACTGGTGCATGCAGGAAAGGCCCTTATGTTGCAACATCCCATTCAGCTTCCAGTCTGGAATGATAAGAGTCCTTTGCTCAACACCTATCATATATGTGGTGGTTTGCAATGAATCCTGGATCTGCATAGTGTATGGTTGATCTGCCATTGTTGCCTTCATCCAAATATGGCAAAGACTTAGCTTTCTGCAGTTCCTTGAGTGTCAATGTGGACTTTCATTATTTTAATATTTAAGTACCAAAGATAATGACTGCTATGCTTTCTGTTGTTTTTATTATGCCATTGTGTCTAATGCACTTGTGCCTGAATGGAAGAGGAGGTGCTATTCCTCAAGCTTACTTTGGGCCTTATTACATTGCAGGAGGGCACAGACGGGACAGAGTGGAAGTGAGACAGAGAAGTAAAGTGGCAGGCAACCAGAAGCTCAGGTCTAAACCTACCGATTGGACACAGGTGTTCCGCAAAATAATCACCCAATTTGTGCTTGGTTTCTCCAATACAGAGGAGGAACTTCACTTGGGAGGACTGTTTGGGTCCCTGGATGGTGGGAAAAGGTGAAATGACAGGTACATTTTCTGTGAATGCATGGGGAAATACTGTGAGAAAGGGTTGCTTGGTGGAGATGCCAGTTGCAAAGAGATCAGTCCCTTTGGAATGCTGAAAGGGGTGGGAAGGGGAAGATGTGTCTGGTGGTGGAATCTTGTCGAAGCTGGCAAAACATGCGAAAGATTATCATTGAATGTGGAGCCTGGTGGGGTGGATGGTGAGGACAATGGCAATAAGAGAGAGGGTGAGACCAGATGCAGTCAACTGCTCTGTTGGCTCTACAAGAGGGAAAACCACAGTTCAGGAAGAAGGAAGACATCTCATCGGAATCCACGTGGTATGTTTCATTAATGCAGCAGATACAACAGAGATGGAGGAACAGGGAGAATGGAATAATATCCTTACAGGAGGTAGGGTGAGAAGAAATATAGTTAAGATAGCTGTTGGGGTCTGTGGGCTTGTAATGGATATTTTTCAGTAACATATGTGCTCAGATGGAGACTGAACCCTTAGAAGGGAAAGTGAAGATTCAGAAATGGACCATGCAAAAATGAGAGCAGTGGAGCAGAGCATGGTGTATGCATTTGGATAAAGAGTTAAGAGAGGGGGCCCAAATCAAGTAAAACAAAGAGTGTTCTTTGCATCCCATGCAAGTTCCCATAACTACACTTCTGATCTGGAGAAAGTAAGTAAGTATAAATGAAGAGGAATCTATGATGGATAAAGATAATGGAGATTATGTGCAATTGCTTTGAAGAGAAGGTGGATCATTGGGCACAGAATTCAAGCAATACAAATGCCCTTAGAGCTCCAAGGTTATGTTGTGGCATGTACACAGCCTAGCAGAGGACAGTGGGTGTAAGCTAATCACACAATGTGATTTCCATGCTAATTTTAGGGTTATGTTAATTTGGCAACATTGTGCAACTTCATGATTTTTTTATGCTGTGCAACATAATTTCAATAAAAAACAGTCACAAAGGAAAATCATGGACTTAATCCAGGTGCACAAAGGCCATGGGTTTTATTTCTGGGTCCTCCATGCATCCAATGCACTAATGCATAGACCAGGCATACTCAGTGATATGCAGGTGCATCCAATTCTCCCCAGCTGTCATCCCCACCCCTACTACCCATTGGCCTACCCCCTGTCTTACACACACACACACACACACACACACACACACACACACACACACACACACACACACACACACACACACACACATTACCCATCTCTCTTTTCAAAAGCTTCTTGCTGTGATCAAGTGCAGACTCAGACCTACCTTCTGTTGGGTCTTATGCGAAACAGATTTTGCAGCATTGCGTTCTTAGCAAGATTTTCACTGGCCTGCCAAGCATTATTCATTTAATGCAGCTTTACAATCACTATTCAGTTTCTAGACCACTGGACCCTCTGACTTCTCACTGCTGGCAAGCACGAAGCTTATTTAACAGTGCATGAACTAATAAAGGCAAAACTTCTCTGCATTTCATTTTACAAGTTCTGCTCCAGAAAGTGATACCATTACTTCAGGGGCTTGTTTTAAACAAGTGTATTTATAAACTCACCCCCTGAGCTTTAACTTTAAGTTTCTTAAAGTTTTGTTGACCTGTTGAGAATGAGATTATACTATTTGGGGTTTTGGATTGTTTATGTTTATGTATTGCATAATTTGTTTTATTTTTCATTTTCATATTATTTTAATTTATTTTGTCACCACATGAACTAGTAAGGGTAATGGGACAGATGCCTCTTTAGGAATATTGCTCACAGTCAGCCAGAGACCAAGGAGCAGTTTGGCAGAACTGAACCTGAACCTGAGGTGGTGTTGCCTGACACTTCCTCCCCAGGGACAACTCACTGACCCCAGATGGAGTTAATTGACCACATCCAATGAGACCAGCCTTTGGTATTCGTATTGGAAGATCCAGAGGCTGCCAGTTCCTTCAATCCGTTGTGCCAGCTATTGCCTAGAGATTGGTTTTCAGCCATTGTTGTTCTGCTAAGTGTGTACCATGGTCAGTGCTGATGCCAAAAGTCACCAAAATGTCACAAAATTCAGACAATCTAACTTTAAGGAAACATCATAGTGATTTGCTCCCTTTAAGAGATGTTGAAACCCAACCTGTGTGCTTCACTGGCAGGAGACACCAGAGACTGCTAACTCTAGAATGTGGAGCAAAAAATCAACTAGTGGGAGAACTCAGCGGGTCAGGATCATCTGTGGAGGCAAAGGTAGGAACATCTGTGGAGGCAAAAGAATGATCAACGTTTTGGGTCAAGAGCCTACATTAGGGCATTATCTCAACCCAAAACATCGAGCATTCCTTTGCCTCCACAAATGCTGCTTGACCCACTGAGTTCCTCCAGCACCTGAGTTTTTGTTTCACTGGCAGAAGGGTTTTTTGGATGGTGGGGAGACATGTGGGGGATGATGGGGGGAACAGTGAGTTCTGAAGCAACACTTGGGAGGATTGGATGCTGTTGCTTAACCCTGTGAGTATGTCTTGGAAATGGGTCAGAGCTGTTAAACGGACCTCTCTGTGGCACCCTCAAGCTGTGATTGGAATGAGGCCAACCAGAGACAGTTGGAAAGGTTAACTGTGAACAACAAGGAATTGTGAATAACAGGAGCGGGAGAGAGGTATACTGTATGTGGGGATGGGGGGGTTGGGGGGAAGGGAAATAACAATGTGTGTATTTTCTGAAGATTCCTCTGAACATGAGGCAGGCTGATCATGCCCTGTAGCCATGAATGTTCCAGCCCCTAAAATCAGCAGCTGAATCAGGTATCTTCCCTTGTCTTCCTACATGCTGCTGGCCCTTCTCTCATCTCTGGAGCAGCTGGACAGTAATGACACTTACATTAGACTATTATTTACTGACTACAGTTCTGCCTTCAATATTATAATTCCAAGCAAACTCATCACCAAACTCCTAAACCTAAGACTCAACACCTCCCTCTGCAACTGGATCCTTGAATTTCTGACCAACAGACCGCAATCATTGAGGATAGGCAGCCACACCTCTGGCACGATTATTCTCAACACTGGTGCCCCACAAGGCTGCATCCTCAGCTCCCTACTCTACTCCCAAAACACTTATGACTGCATGGTCAGATTTTGCTCTAACTCCATCTACAAGTTTGCAGATGATACCACCGTAGTGGGCCGTATCTCAAATAACGATGAGTTAGGGTACAGGAAGGAGATAGAGAGCTTAGTGACACAATGTCATGACAACAACCTTTCCCTCAATGTCAGCAAAACAAAAGAGCTAGTCATTGACTTTAGGAAGGGGGGTGGTGTACATGCTCCTATTTACATCAATGGTGCTGAGGTTGAGAGGGTTGAGACTTTCAAATTCCCAGGAATGAACATCACCAATAGCCTGTCCTGGTCCAACTACATTGACACCATGGACAAGAAAGCTCACCAGCGCCTCTAATTCCTCAGGAGGCGAAAGAAATTTGGCATGTTCCCTTGGACTCTCACAAACTTTTACCGATGCACCATAGAAAGCATCCTATCCTGATGCATCACGGCTTGGTATGGCAACTTCTCTGCCCATGACTGCAAGAATCTGCAGAGATACAACCCAGCACATCATGGAAACCAGCAACCCCTCCTGCCCCCCCCCCCACCCCCCCTGACTCTGTCTACACTTCTCGCTGCCTCAGTAAAGCAGCCAGCATAATCAAAGACCCCACCCACCCCAGACATTCTCTCTTCCCTCTCCCACTGGATACAAAAGCCTGAAAGCACATACCACCAGGCTTAAGAACAACTTCTATCTCGCTGTTATAAGACTATTGAATGGCTTCCTAGTACAATAAGATGGACTCTTGACCTCACAATCTATCTCATTATGGCCTTGCTCCTTATTGTCTACCTGCACTGCATTTTCTTTGTCTTGTAACACTTTATTTTGCACTCTGTTATTATTTTACCTCGTACTACCTCAATGCACTGTTGTAATGAATTGATCTGTATGAACGGTATGCAAAACAAGTTTTTCACTGTACCTCTGTATGTGTGACAATAATAAACCCAATTTACCAATTTATATATACAAAGTACCAATATTTAAATTACTGCAGGACATGCAGAAGTTCTGACCAGGCATTTTAGTAAATGACAAGAGACCAGAGTCTCTTACTCTCCAGAGATATATCTTCTCATGAGGCTGAGAGATTACAGTAGCCTAAATGTAACAGCTGACATTTCCTTTCTCTTTTCCCCTCCATACTTTGAGCTGGTCCCCATGTACTTATGATCTTCTTTGGGGTCAACCTGCCAATGCCCCAATGAGACACAACTTCTAGTGACTGACCAGGCCACCCTTCCCTAACTATAACATCTATCTCAGTGGCCCACTTGCTGATGTCTGCTGATCACTGCCCCTTCCCTGACTGCAGTGGCTGAGAGTTCTGTCAGGTTTGGATCTGTGGGCCACAACCTGTTAATAGTGTACATAGCGCACCTAGCCCGTTAATGTATGTGAAGTTAGCCACCGTTCATTGGATGGGACCACAGCTCCCAATTCAAGGGATCTATGATCCACAGTTAAAAGTTTACAGAAGTCTCTAGCTGCACTGAGCAAGGAATTTTAATGTGATAAAAATTATAGGGGAAGATTTTCAAAACATAAATACAATATCCCAGTGGACACTTTAAATCATGCATAATTCAAAGAACTGTATTTTAATTATTTTGATCCAAATTCTGTCAATAAGTAAATAAAACTTGCTGGACACATTGCTGATGTCATTAAATGTGCAAAATATTAAGGGAACATGACTCACAATAAGAAGTGCCAGGTCCATTTTCCTAACGGGGGAACATCATCAAGGAATGTGTGCAAACACTGCAAAACACACAGTGTACATGCACACAAATAGATTTTCTCCAATTCTGTTTCTGGGCTTTATTGTAGGACTGCAACAGCTATAAACATTTATGCTTTGATTCTCTTTGTATCATGGCTCCTTCTTTATTGTCTCAGCCAATCTCTTCTAATTTAGTCAGTCTCCACTGTCCTGCTGCACACATCAGGTCACTGAATTTATTAGCTTTCAAGGAGCAGAAGAGGGCAATGTACTTTTTTCTGGTAACTACATTCTGACGAGCAGAGTCCTATCATTTGAACTGTTGTTTATATTTAGGCTCTTTTCCAGCGAGGTTATACTGATAGAATTTGGAGGCAATCATTTGACCTACTGGTTAAGTGCAACTTAGCAATAAATGCTAGCCTCCCCTCATCTCCCCAACACCACAAAGTGTGTATTTCATATTACTCAACAGAACCACCATTACTTGACATGTATGAACATTATCCAATGTGAAGTGTAGATTCAGAAGGAGTTGCTGCTCCCAGCAGCATTCTAAAATCATGAACAACAATGAGAAGAAAATGTGCTAAATACATCCTTCCACTAAGATTGCAGTAGAGTATTTTTTACAAACCCTGCTGAGGTTTTGATTCTGTAAATTGATGCATGATTACATTAGTGTTGCCTACAGCCCCATTTTCTATAAGATGCCCTTTAGGTGAAAAGAAAGTTGTCTGTTCCCTTTGATAACGATTTGGAAAAACAATGCTCCCCTTAAAACCTAAAAGGCCTTGGAGACAGAATCAGGAATAGTCAGGAAAGCCATGAATGGCGCAGCCAGTTTAGTGATATCTTTAACCGGTTTATCCTGGTGACACGGAGGAACATTAACAGGCTAATGTGCTGGAGCATGTTGAGGTTAAGAAAGAGGTAGTGTTGGAGCTTCTGAGGCCAGACAGGATATACCCCAGGTTACTTTCAGGAAGCGAGGGAAGAGATTGCTGGGGCATTGACAACGATATTTGCATCCTTCCTGACCACAGAAGCGGTACCAGAGGATTGGAGGATGACACGGACTATATCACTGTTAATAATGGGGTAACCAAAATCTCCCGCTGTTACTCCAGCCCCACCCCCCACCCCCCACGTGTTCAAGAAAAGTAATAGGGATAATCCTGGGAATTATAGACCAAGTTTATGTCAGTGGTGGGCAAGCAAGAGGATTCATAGGGACAGGATTTACAAGCATTTAGAGAAGCATAGTCTTATTAGGAAAAGTCAGCATGGCTTTGTGAGGGGAAGGTCGTGCCTCACAAACCTAATTGAGAATTTCGAGGAAGTGACAAAAAAATATTGATGAAGGTAGAGTGGTGGATGTGGTGTATATGGACTTTAGTAAGGCATTTGACAAGGTTCCCCATGGTAGGCTCATCCAGAAAGTCATGAGGCATGGGATCCATGGAGGTTTTACTACATGGATTCAGAATTGGCTTGCCCGCAGAAGGCAGAGGAATGTATTCTGCCTGGAGGTTGATGACTAGTGGTGTTCTACAGGGATCTGTTCTGGGACCCCTGCTCTTTGTGACTTTTATAAATGATTTGGATGAAGAAGTGGAGAGATGGGTTAGTAAATTTGCAGATGACATGAAGGTTGGAGATGTTATGGTTGGTGTAGAAGGTTGTTGTAGGTTACAATGGGATATAGACAGAATGCAGAGTTGAGTGGAGAAGTGGCAGATGGAGTTCAATCTGGAAAAGTGTAAAGTGATACACTTTGGAAGAACAAACTTGAAGGTGGATTACAAGGTTAATGGCAGGATTCTGAGCAGTGTGCAGGAACAGAGGGATCTTAGGGTCCAAGTTCATAGATCCCTCAAAGTTGCCACGCAAGTTGATAGGGTGTTTAAGAAGGTATATGGTGCGCTGGCCTTCATTAGGCAGGGGATTGAGTTCAAGAGCCACAAGGTAATGTTGCAGCTCTATAAAACTCTGGTTAGACCACACTTAGAGTATTGTGTTCAGTTCAGGTCACCTCATTACAGGAAGGATGTAGAAGCTTTAGAGAGGGTGCAAAGGAGATTTACCAGGACACTGCTTGGATTAGAGAACACGTCTTATGAGGAAAGGTTGAGTGAGCTAGGGCTTTTCTCTTTGGAACGATGCAGGATGAGAGGCGACTTGATAGAAGTGTATAAGATTATGACAGGCATGGACAGAGTGGACATCCAGCAACTTTTCCTCAGGGTGGCAATGGCCAATACCAGAGGACATCAGTTTTTCAGAGGAGGAAAGTTTAGGGGAGATGTCAGAGGTAGGTTTTTTTACACAGGGAGTGGGGGATGCTTGGAATGCACTGATGGGGGTAGTGGTAGAGGCTGATACAACAGGGACATTTAAGGGACTTTTAGATAGGCACATGGAAGTAAAAAAAAATGGAGGGTTATAAGCTGTGTAGGAGGGAAAGGTTAGATTGGTCATGGAGTGGTTTATATAGGTTGGCACAACATAGTGGGCCGAAGGGCCTGCATTGTGCTGTACTGTTCTATGTTCTATGGTCTATTAACATTTGGAGGCTGTGGCTGAAGACTCAGGGTAAGGACTCCTTCTGATGTCTGCCCAGTCCACAGCTCTTGACCAATGCCAGAACTTGCTTCCATCCAATGTCAGGCCTGCTCCCACCTAATGTCAGGCTTGGTTCCCATGCAAGACCACACTCAGTTGCCAGAGACCAGTCTGCAGCTCCACATCAGGGACCAGTCTGGGTCTGGGTATCAGGGACCAGTTAACTTTCACCTTTTGGTTAAAAATATTCATTAAGAATCCTACCCACATCCCCTGCTTCTATACATAGGTTAACTTTTTGTTTCTAATGGGCCCTGCTCTTACCTTAGTTATCCATTTGCTCCGTATGTACTTATAAAATATCTTTGGTTTTTTAAATTTAATCTGCCAGTTTTAATTTCATCATGCCCTGTTTTTATTTTCCTAATTTCCTGTTGACTTCATCCCTACACTTTTCATATTCTTCTAGATCTTCGGCAAAATTGAGTGCTCGGTATTTGATACAGGCTTCGCTCTTTTTGCCAAATCCCACTTCTGATCGATCTTGTCATCCAGGGGTGTTTGTACTTGGCTGTTGTGCCTTTCTTCTTATGCTTACTTTGAACATCATGAATTTCCTTCTTGAATGCCTCTCATTGGGCTGAGACTGATTTATCATTCAATGGATGGCTCCAGTCCATTTTAGCCACATTCTTTCTCAGAATGGTATAATTGGCTTTTCATAATTTAAAATGTTGACCCTTATTTTATCTTTGTCCTTTTCTATAACTATGCTAAATCCAACTAAACTGTGATCGGTACCTCAGAAATTGCTCTCCCACTAACACTTCTTCCACCTGCTTAGTCTCTTTCTCCAAAACTATTTATGGATAACCTGCACTCTGGCTAAAAACTATTTCCAGATGCAATTTAGGCTCCTCATACCTTTGACATTGACTATAATCCCTGTTAATAATAGGGAAACCAAAATCTCCTGCTATTACTCCAGCTCCACCATCCACCCCCACGTGTTTTTGCACTTGTCAGAAATCTGTCTGCAAATTTTCCCTTTGATTTTACCTGGACTGTTTGGAGCTCTATGGTACACTCTCAACAGTTAATTGCTCCTTATTTGTTCTTTAATTCAATTTGTACACCTTCATTTGATAATCCTTACAGCAAATCATTCCTTCTCAAAGCTGAGATTGTTCTTTGAACCAATATTGGCACACTCTTCCTTTTTTATCATCACCATCTCACTGGAAACTCTGTAACCTAGAAAGTTAAGCTGCCATTCCTGCACCTCTTTCAGCCATATTCTGTTACAGATGCAGCATCATACTTCAGCTCATTTGCCTTCTACATTAACTTTGCATTTTGGCATATACCATTAAATACAGGGTGACTCTTTTCTTTTGACTATTACCTAACCTTTGTTTGCTCTGCCTTACCAGCTCATTTATTAATTCTCTTTCTTCCATTTGCAGATCTGCTTCTCTCCTTTCTGAATTTTTGTCCAGCTTTCCACCCTACTTTGGAACCAATCCCCTGGTGCTATTGGGGATGGTTTAAACCACTCCCAACAACATTAGGGGATCAGCACCGACCCTGTTGAAGTGCAACCCATCTGGTCTGTACAGGTTCCCCAGAAATGGGCCCAAAAGCCTAAAAATCTAATGCCCCACCCCCCTCAAGCTCCACTTGTCTAGTGATGCATTCGCCTGAGCTATACTTTGATTTCTGTTACCCACTGGCAAGCGGCACTGGGAGTAATCTGGAGATTATTATTTTTGAGGAAATGTGTTCAGCTTCCTGACTTGGAGAGTGGGAAATGCTTGCCAGTCTCTGTGATTGCTGTGATTGAAGAAAGAACATCTAGATTTTTGAAAAAATGTTTACATATTGTTCTCTGAATGGCCTGGAGTGTTACTTTAAGAGATTAATGCTAGCTTTCAGGAACAGGTAACCCCTTTATTATATTTTCACTTCTCCGCCTTCACTTTTTAATATACAACGCCCAGGGTTACAGGAGATGTTTTGTCCATTGATCTTGTGTATTTATACACAGGGACCTCGCCCTCAACAAGTCCTGCTTACACTCCCAATCACACCAAGATCCATCCATAACCTTTCCATTATTATTGGAATACAACATTGGCAATACTAAAATCAGACAATGTGGGATGGAAGTATTATTGGTATTGGTTTATTATTGTCACTTGTAGCGAGGTACAGTGAAAAACTTGTCTTGCATACCGATTGCACAGGTCAATTCATTACACAGTGCTTTGAGGTAGTACAGGTAAAAACAATAACAGTACAGAGTAAAGTGTCACAGCTACAGAGGAAGTGTAGTGCAGGTAGACAATAAGGTGCAAGGTCACAACAAGGTAGATTGTGAGATCAGAATCCATCTCATCGTATAAGGGAACATTTCAATAGTCTTATCACAGTGGGATAGAAGCTATCATTGAGCCTGATGGTATGTGCCCTCAGGCTCCTGTATCTTGTACCTATGTGACAAAGGAAGGAAGGAAGATCCTGAGGAGGATGCTGATTGGTGCTGTTGCTGAAGTATTCTCACCTATTTTGGATCTGTCACAAGGAGAATAAATCCAGCAACATCTAATTGACAACATCTCTATTAAAACTCTAAGTCATCCAGCATGTCCATAAACAACTAAGACCAAACTATGTGTTCCTTTGACTTATTCCACAATAAATCCCTCCCATTCATCTTTCGTTGTTGAAAGCTGGCTGAGTACAATTGAATTTGCAAACGGTAAAAATATAGTTCCAGTCATTTATTACTCTCACATTGATTAATGTCCAACAAATTTGTGCCTTTCCCCAGGTAGTTCATATTGTACATGTAATGTTCCTTTTAGGTGCTACTGTAATGAGAGATGGAATGAACTGGCTGGCTGACGGATGTAACTCTGCCTGTAATAGCATGGAAGTGATTCTTCTTTCTTTTGGGTCATAAGATAGCCACGCAAGTGCTAATGTAGTGTTTTGGTTGCCAGCTATGTCTGTGTTTTCTGTTATGCACTACGAATGTTTTAGTCAGCCTGACAGACTGCAGATTTGTCACTTTGCAACACTCAGCATGGTAAAGTAGATATGTTCCTTCAAGCCTATGCAGGTGACATCTGTAACATCTCTCAGTCTGCTGTCCACTGCTGTGACAGGGAGGCATTGAGTCTCTCTGCACCAATACCATCTCCTTCTGCATTGACAGAGAGAAGCAGAGTGATGCTGACTCTGGATGTACCTGCATGGATGCAAAAGCCTCATAGATTACACCTACAGTGGCTTATGCATTTCCATTCTGACATTTTGGTCCAATAAAAGCTAACCTTTTGAGAACTGAATAAATTAGACAACCTTGAACAGTTCTGGATTTAAGCATTTGACTGCAGACTGCAGCATCTCCACACAGGCACAGACAGCTATCTACATAGCTAAAAAGGGAACAGATAAAGTGGATTTTCTGTCTCCTGAGGGAGAAAAGGATCATGGTCCTCCTGTCCATGCCCCAGATCAGGAGCTCAAACATATAATAAAGAGCCTACATACTCTGGCCCCTGGGAAGCTTCATGAAGCTGACCATTATCCCTCCTGTCTGCAGGCTTCCTCTCCAAGATGTACTCACTGTCTTTAAGTGGTATCGTAGATCCCACTAACAGGGGTGCAGCCAATGAACATTCCCAGTCTGCAATCCTGACTCATTTTAATGAGGTCCCAATATGAAGTTAACTTGTTGCCTAGGACCATATGGTTTGGAACATCCAATATACACCTCACCCAAAAGCAGTGACATCTTGAAAATGCTTTTGGTATTAAATAATCTTTGCTTTATGGTGGGGAAGCTCTGTCTCTGAAAAGCTCATTTTACTTGCTTTTATCCATTCACTTCTCTTTGTAATGGCATTACTTTTTGAATTGTAATACAATCATGAAATGCAAAGGGCAGAGATGAAATACAATGGGTTACTTAATCTGATCAGATTGCAGCACTCAGCAGTGACTGCTGAACGGAACTCATTAATTGTTTTAAAATCAGGTTTTTAGTCAAACTTAGCATTTCCAAACTTACACAATGTAGATAACATTATTAATTTTAATTCTTAACAAAAAATTACAATGCAACCTCAGTTAGCTGCACTCTCATTGTCAACATTTTCAGATATCCACCAGTTTTATAGATGGGGGAAACCAAAGAAGTTGAATAGTGCTGGCTCAGGATGTGCCTGCATGGCAAGTTTTGTAAGGATGCAAAAGACTTGTAGATTACACCTATGGTGGCTTGTGCACCCCATATCATCATTCTAGCGTTTTGGCTAAATAAATGCTAACCTTTTGAGCATTGAATAAGTTGGACAACCTTGAACAGTTCTGGATTTGAACGTTTCTCTGCAGACCGATCCATTGGGGAAGCCACTGAGATCCCCCATTCAAAGAGCTAATTCTCTCTAGCCAGAAACCAGCAGACAGAGACAGAAAAGTTTTAGTCTTCCCCGTGTTGTAGGCATTCTAGATACAACATGACATGTCAGCTCTGCCCTATACCAGAACAAAAGGAATCCTACTCCCTCAACCTTTGATAGCTGTGTAGCACATCATGCAGGTGAATGCTCAGCATCCTGACCACAGTCCACTGTGCCACCAAACAATGCCTACTGGATTAGGGCAATTCAATGACAGCATGGTTGATGGTTCAATATGCAACTCACAACATGAGCAGGATACATACAGTGAAATCTGCTGTCAGCCAAAATATTATGGTACAGCTGAAGAAACACTTCTGATACGGGACTGCTCCAGAGTGGCTCTGTAAACTCAGTAAAGTGGAGGTTAAGATACATGGAGGTCTTCTGTATGCCCAACTGCCACAAGAATGGGTAGCCCTTGTTTTATTGTGACCTGCAGAAGGAAAGGAGGGATGATATAGAAGAGGTGGAAGGTAAATGAAACAGCTTTTCTGCTTGGGCTGTCTGTGAAGAATTCATAGAAGTGCAGCACTGGTAACTGTTACTCCAATTCATCATCAGAGCAATCTTACATCTTGCTTTTTCTTTGGTTCTGACCAATGGTTTCCTCTCCTCCACAGTGCAAAAATAAATGCAAACACAAAAAGTACTGTAAACCAAGTCTGGAAATGAAAATGTGCCCTATTTCATTTAAAAGTCAACAAATCATTCTTGTGCATCTCCATCTTGAATGTCCTGTCCCCTGTTAGTATCTGCAGAGTGGCTGGTGACGATTTCCAATAGAGGAGACAGCAAAAGGCTTTGGAGGATGGTCTCAGGGAACTCTGGGTCTGAAAAGCTCAGTTGCAGACT
This sequence comes from Pristis pectinata, assembly GCF_009764475.1. NCBI lineage: Eukaryota > Metazoa > Chordata > Chondrichthyes > Rhinopristiformes > Pristidae > Pristis > Pristis pectinata. The sequence goes on from NC_067417.1 coordinate 26,671,687, forward strand.
GCATCCTCTCAGCAGGGAGGAAGCTGCCTTGGCCATCTGGCTGACAGGCAAGAGCAAGGCCATTAGTATCGTGGAAGGCTTCTGTCAACCTGGAAGAGAAAATCCAGTTCATAATTTTCAACTCTCAGCAATCCTGACTGGAGGACAGATTGCTGGCTGATGTGAGACCAAGCCACTGTAATTCACGGCCATGATGGCAGTAGTCAGAGCCTCCACATCAGCACTGAAACATTTGGAAGGTATGACATCTGCCTTAAGCTATTGTATAAAGGTTGGGCTTCAATGCTGGAAATGATGAGCCTCAAGTTTAGTGCAAAATCTTGTGCTAGACTACTGCAAGATCCGCATATGTCCCTTGAAATTGAACAAGATGATGTGGCTATCCTGATTGAAAGTGATTATTGGAGGGTAAATGATGGAGTCACAATGAATTGAACAGGGGCTGAGGCTAATGGGGATGGGATTTATTGCTCTTGGTTGTTCATATCAGGTCATTGAACAATGTCAAGACTTGACTATAGGCACTGACCTCCATGGCTATCTACTCCCACTCCTACTCCCCCTGGAGGCATCCCAGGCTTCTGTGGATTTAGCTACTCTCCATTACAGCCTCCAATTCGGTGTCAAAAACCATGGAATCTCTTTCTCATGTTACATCATTCTTCAGTGTTTATAAGTCAGATTCACTTGTAGAATGACCAACAACTCTTGCTGCAGTCAAAATGCAGTTCTCTTTAGAAAAGCAGATTATCTTTGAGCGGTGCCAGGTATCTTTGGTGGAAAAACAAATACTGCAGATACCAGAATTTTAAAATAAATTACTGGAAATGCATAGCAGGTTCATAAGCTTCTGTGAAGAGAGAAGCAGATTAATATTCCAATAGAACTCTGTTTTAAATTCTTTAACTGGTACTAGCCAGTCAAGGTGGTGACCCTCTTCACATGAGTCCTGCTGAACAATTGTGTGGTTAGTACTGGTTGGACGTTGATATTCTAATGAGCAGGTAGCATAAACCTATTGTGCTGGTTGCATTGCTGTCAATGGGCATAGGGGAATCATGTATTGCAATTCTAGAGACCACTTCCAGAACATAAACCAGGAAAGTATAATTCATAAACTGAAAGTGAAATAAATACTGGGAGTATGAAGGAGGGAAGAGAAGGAATGTGTAAAATAAATCAAAAAGCAAGGAAAAAAATCTCTCTCCAACACTAATTAATTTCTGAAGGAATGGGACACATTGCTCATAAAATAAATTTTCCAGAGCCAGTGATACTTTAAGGCAGGAATCGTTACAGCCTTTAAAACTGCACCAATCTGAACCTTTTATGTTATCTTTAGTAAGGAACCTGGAGGGGGAGAACTACCCTAAGTTCATGCCATTGCATTGGTTTCTATGCCAAGTACAATCAGCAACTGTTACAGCACATGGTATGAAGGAGCTAGATTTCTCTAAAAGCAGCCTCCTGATTTCTTCATGTAACTGTGTATGCGTAAACAGCAGATATGCTGTCAGATTTTACTGGTTACAATAGTGAATGTTGTTGGCATCAGTGTTATTTTCCATGCAAACTCTTGGTCAGTTTGTGCAATCAAGGCCATTGTTTCTTTCAAACCCTTCCACACTTCACCTGTATGGCCATAAACAAGCTTTCAGAGAAATAAGTTACTTAGCTAACATTAGACCAGACATAGACAATGAACACACAAGTAGTATGTACATATTAAAAGAATTACCTGCTATTTACTTTGATGTAGTCATTTGCAATGCAAATTAGTGAACCAATCTGGTAAAAGATGAAAGAACACCTTATACATTTAGATTTAGAAAACAAACCCCTTTCATCTTTTGATTGAGAATCATTGTCTGAATTTAAATTAAAATTAAGTGAGTAAAATCAATATATTGTTGTAGCAGTTTGCAAAAGACTAACTTGGAAAACTATATAAAAAATGAAGATTTCAGATTTTTATGATTTACATTTAGATCCTGTGGTTTGTCCATGGGTGTTATGGCATGTCTCTTGAATTCTGTCCTAGGCTAACAATGCCCATAAGGATATCAGCCTCCTCTCCAGAGCTAATAATTTCATATTTTAGTGTATTGTCTTAAACTGTAAATTATGGTTCAGGCACAATAATTGTGTCATAATATGTGATTATAATAACAGTGAACATTTTCATCAAAACTGCTACCTGATGTGGCTTTGAATAATATACTACAATTTAGGATTAATGGAAACTCATACTTATTTAAGCAATTGTGCATGAAAAGATGGCTGAGAAGGGGGTTTCTTTTATTTTATGTGTGGAGCCAGCACAATGCTATCTGCAATTTTGTTGATGTCACCTTCAATAAACACCAGTATATTATCTCAGAGATGTGTGTTTGTGCTGCATTCCTACAGATACAATAAAAAAGCAGCAAGGTCATATTCAATGCTATCAGTGCACTGGTGACATGCCTTTTACTTTTTATGCACTGCTATGGATAAAGTCTGCTTTTGTGCTTTTTTTTATATTTTATACCTTGAAAACACCTGTAGCATGGGCAGGGATACGCAGCCCACCTGATTCTCAGGTGAATTATTTCTGGAGGAGAAAAATCAAAGACAGTATCTTGCTGCAAAAGAACCTTCTTCCATCTGGCAAAATGGCTTTTGGACTCTAATGTGACTTGTTGTCTAAAAATAGGATGAAGACAAATTGTTATCATTTACAAAAGCCCATGACAATAATGATAAATGAACAATTTTTTTGCCCTCTGAAGTCATTGCTTAAGGCTTTCTCTGGGATCAACAATGTTAAACCAGTAAACTAGCATCATCTGCATCACCAGAGGGTTTTCAAATAGCTTTGTAAACAATTTTAGCCTCTGTGTTAATCTCTTGTACAGAACTAGGCCTCAGATGATCTATGATTGATTTGCAATTCAAAATGACAATAGAATCCTTGAAACAAATATGAAAAAGAAGAAACTTTCTGTGAGTAATGCTTCAATTGATGGAGAAGGATAAGGTACATCTGTCACCAGATAGGAGGCCTTTCAAATAAATAACAGTCACAACGGACTATTCTTGACTCTGTGTTAAAGAAAAATACAGCAGGTAATGCAAAGAAAAATCACTGCAGCAGGTTTTGTTCTTTGGCTTCTTAAAAATTTTTTTAAATTCTCAATATCCGAATCGTAATCTGTGAGGGGCTATTAAGGCCCTGCTGCATGTAGTGCAACCAAATCTATGATTAATGGTGAACAGATTAAGAGAGGACAGAGTGCCTGAAAAATTAGTTGTGTTGTGGCTGTAGTCAGAAAATGCAGATTCCAAAGAAATTAATGACTGGAAAATCATCCATACATTCAATTTTATTTTGTTTTTCAATTTGAATCAAAAATTAGACGTAGAAAAAAAATCAAAACTTACTATCAGTCGTGAATCCTGGTAAATGTTGGAATTATTTCAATATATAAAGAGCTTGACCTCCCTTTTATGGACAAGAATATTCCCTAACACCCTGAACAGGTAGGATAGAAAATCACATAAGAACAAAAAAACTGAGATATTAAGGGTATCATTAAGAACACAATAACACAGCACTTAAGGAGGATCCCTGTTTGTGTTACACTGAGTAAAGTAGCAATTAAAATAGCATGCATTTGTCCTTACCAATTGAGGGGGAAATGCTATGGGATTTAGTAAGGGTACTAAAAACGTTGGTGGATAATGATTAAGATAAGATCATCATTCTTGGTTTACACTAGCGATTCAAACACTGACACTAATAAAAGAACTTGACTGGAGTCTTTAATACTTGTCTGACCATTCTGAACAGTCATGCAGAAGTCTGCGTACATGACTATCAACAGGATGTATAGATGTATATAGAAGATCTTAGAGGGTTTCTCTCACAAAGGGAGAAAACATAGTGTGGCATTGATTGTTAAATCCTGCAGCTTGTTACACTCAGGCTTCACAAAGAACATCATGTCTTTGCAGATAGAGGAGAGTTGGTATTTATCAGGGTTCAGAGATAGTTCAGCCACACACTTGACAAATTATTTGTGGAATTGTTGTATTCACAGTCACTTAAATAAGAATCTGTCAACACATGGCTCTGGTTTGTTGCAGTAGGTCTTGGATTTTTCTGTGTGCTCAGAGTATGATGGATTGGAGGTAATGCAAATTCACTACCATTTTATATGTCGATGCCTTCCTAACAGACAGAAAGCATAGCTCAGAGTCATCCTCTAAAATGCCTTCAATGTAAGACCTGGCTTTTTTTCACTGAAATAAATTTAACTAGGCCTCAATTGCCTGGTACCATTTTGCATCATATAATTTTAATTCCAGTTAGTAAAGTGACGCAAATTTGCATTTCTTTATGTTATGCCAGTTCCTAGTTCTTAAAGAGAACCCTCTAGATTACAATGTAAAGATGTAACCTTGGAAATAAATGTAATTATTCTGGTCCTTGTTAATGAGTGGAGCTGTGATTTGTAGTACAATCAACTATATCTGCCACTATAGTGCAGTACATCCATTCATGATAATAAAATGAAAAGCAAGTAAATTTTATTCTTAGTGTAAAACTGAGCTGAATGTACTTTAATTAGGGTGCTGTTACCTTATGTGCTGAGAGTGCTAACACCGTGTCTAAGCTCCAATGCAGAACTTAGTGGGTGAGTGCAAAATAAATGATTGAGTAACAGTGAGCTGCATAACCTTCAATTGATGTAGCTCTGAATGAGTGATGACTTAACTGGTGAGTAGTCTATTTGTCAATAACACATGGACCTTGCATTATATCTATGTTTCACTCTCCTGTTTCAATTGTAAAATATCTTCATGGTTGATTTAAATGCCTTAATTTAAAAAAGAATATTTTTCTAATTGTTAGTTGCAATGGAGGAGTCCATTAGTGGCATGGTCCAAATGTAAGTTTTGATTTTTTTTAATGTGCCATTGGCCAAGCCTGTGACCCATGATTTTTCAGAAATAGCGGTTAAGATGTTTAACATGTGACACTGGGGAAGGTTGTTGATTATTTTCATCACTTCAAAATTATAAAGGAAACGTATTATAAACTTAATATGAGAGACAATGAAAAAATTGCATTTTATGAAATAATTCCTAGATATTCCTGAAGCTTTTTCTGTGCCATTGACTCTGACATTGATCAGCTGACACTGCAAGGTAGTGCCTGCCCGGGATATAATTTTTTTATATATTTTAGCTAATGTCCTTACATTATTAACCACCTTTTTTAAAATATTGGCACATTGTGAAGTGTTTATTACCTGTTCATTCTATGGAACTTTTATTCTTTATTCTAACTTGCATCAATTGGGGTAACATTTTGAAGGTACCTGCTATAAAACTCTTGTCATACCTGGTAGCAAAACTTTGGTGATCAACATATTAGCCATGATCCGATGGATGTAAATGGTAGGTCTGCAAGGCTAAAATTAATCTAAACCTCTTAGAAAGGTCAAATTTAGCTTGTGTATTTGGTGGGAATTGTTCTGCTCATCAAACTGACCTGAAAATCAGTGAAGATTGGGAAATAGCTGTCACCAAGGCTATCAGGGACTGCAAAGAAGGTCTTGGTGGAAGAGTTTAAAAAGAGGGGCAATATCCTGTATCAACGTGCTACTAGGCAGCCCTCCAAACACCTGTTCAGAAGGCATTGGAATCAGATAGCTCTGTATTGATCTCACACATGGTCAAGATGAGTGAATGTATATTCATATATCTGACCACCTGCACCACTAGAATCAGACACTGTTCAATGTACATAATTCCATCATTAACCAATCAACAATCTCATTCAAGTCCTGCACCTAAAGATCACCGAGCACTGCTGCAGGCTTTATAACTACATCTCGTAGCTTACTCACTTTACCAAATTTTCAACCATGAATTACTCACATCCCTCAAAAGCATACCAATATCCTCGGTGGCAAACTTCCCTATCTCTTGTTGAACAAGGTCGCACAAAACTAGAGGCATCAGGAACCAACCAGAATGGACAACTGTGACTGCACCTCCTATCGCCATAAAAGAGATAGTGCTGGCTATTATAGGAATGCCTATTGCAGAGGCCATGGGCAGTTTATTGGTGGAAACCCTCAAAGATGATGATATCCTCATCATTAATCCACCTCACACCCTAACCTCCTTCAACCTAGATTAATAAACCGCAGATGGCACAAGGATGTACCTCGTACACTCACCCCCTCCCTGTCACTGTGCCTGACTCCAAAGTACAACCTGGCCATGCAGTGCAGGAACAGGAAGAATGTAATACTGACAGACACGCTGTCACTCAATTCTACATGAGCTGCCATTAGTTCAGATACAAATACAGTGCAGAGTTAAGAAGATAGAAGTAAACTCTATAAGTTGATGAGAGCCCAGGTGGAGGTGACCTGAGTTCAGGGCAGGGACAAGACGAGTAGAGGAGCCAGTTTCTTGGAGGGGTGAGATTGTTCACAAATTCGATTGGGGAGGTGTCAGGTGAGGAGATCAGTGTTCAGAAGAAGGTAAGCTGGTTGAGTATGCAGAATGAGATGCTTGGCGGATTGTGATGCTTGGTGGATTGTGATGCTTGGGTACTCCAGTACTTGCCCTGTATAGATCATTGTGCAGAGCTTGGAGTCCATCCTTTCCAGCATGGTTGGTCACTCTATTTACATGCTTCTGCTGACCAATGTCACACTTGCCATTGCAGCAGCAGCAGTTGCCTCTCAATGTCTGAGTGCTGGAGGGAAGGTGGTATGCAGATTCACCTGAGCAGTCAAACACACTCAGAATGCTGAAGTCATGTCATTGAATTACAGTGAACAACTGAACTTGTCTTTCACAAAGGTCCAGCCATCCATCCTCCAACAGGTTATGAGCACTTTTGTGAACCCACCCTGGGAAAGCAGTAGTGTCTCCATGGCACACAACTTGCTGTCTTCTCACGGGTCAACGTCATTAGTTCCACCCACCCCTGCTAATAATCCAGTGCCCCTCAGCCAGGCAGTTCAGACTACTCCCCATGAGATGTGCTGGTTCAATTTGCAGGCAGTTTGCTTATTGTCATCTGTGGCCCCTTCCTGAAATGTCAGCAGGCACTTACCAGGCATGATGCATTCACTTGGCTGGTACTGCATAAACATTCAAGGACTGGCAAAGGTACTTTGAGGTCAGCTACTAAAGGGATGTACAAGGGTGATTAATTGTATGCAATCTGCTATACTTTGATTTATATATTCAGGTTGGCATGTTGATTTGTTTTTTGCATTGTGGCCAATGGAATTGTGCAATGGTCAGTGACAGAGGGAAAGTGACAATGTCTGATTGTTTATGACAGATGAATTGAGGTTGAGATCTGCAAAGCTCCTCCAAAGTAGACTGTGCAGTGGAAGCATTGATTCAGCACAGCATTTGTTTGCTCTTACACTCTTCATGCAACTCTGTTCATTGTATGTATAATGCATACATGTGCATAGGTTGATCATTGGAATCATGAGCCATGCCATCAATGGATAGAGATAAAGAACTGTTACTGAATGAAGGAATTGTGACTGCAGGCAGGATAACCTACATGGTTAGCTGCCTTTTGTTTAGCAGCTGGACAATAAAGGAGTGGAAGCCCTTTAGTCTCCTTATTCAAGGAGTGATATACTTTCCGTGGATGCAGTTCCGAGATGGTTCACCAGGTTGTTTCCTGGAATAATGGAGTTGTCCTTTGAGGAATGATTGAGCTGACTGAGCCTCTGCTGTCTGGAGTTTTGAGACTGAGAGGTGATCTATTGAAGTACATAAGGCTAAAAAGCAAAACAAAACTGCAGATGCTGGAAACCTGAAATAAATAAAAAGAAAGAATGCTGGAAAAACTCAGCGGGTCAGGTGGGTTGTGTAGCAAAAGAATTAATGTTCTGATCAAGGGTCATTGTTCTGAAACATTAACTCTCTCTCTCTCCTCATAGATGCAGCTTGATCTGCTAAGTATTTCCAGGACTTTTTCTTTTTATTTGTGATTCTTAAGGGGTTGACAGGCCAAGTGATGTGAGATGTTTACCCTGCTGGGGAATTAAGAGCCAGGGTAAACAGACATAGAGTAAAGGGTCAGATTAATTAAAGTGAAGAAGGAATTTCTTCTCCCAGAGTGTTGAGCACCTTTGAAATTCTCCGCCCCAGAGAACAACAAATGCTGAGACATTAAAATATAGATGGAGGACTTTAGGGGAATCAAAGGATATGAGGATTAGGCAAGAAAGTGGATCTGAGGGCATGATCAGATCAGCTATGGCTTTATTGGGTAGCAAAGGTGGCTTGAGGAGTTCAACAGCCTACTTCTGCTGATATATCTAACTTTTTCACATGGTTCAGCTGTGCAACTGTGCAAGTCACGCGAAAATTTAGTGGCAACATCAAATAGCCTGACTTTCTATCAATTCAGGCCAACTAGCAGGAATCATAAAGGAAGAAAAGGCTGAGAAAGAGAGTTGTAGTAAGAAGTCCTATTAAAAATTGAACACTTCATTTAGTAGACCTGCTTCCTGCACACGTACGGTGGAATATGTGCATGTTTTATTTCCCTTTTTACTGAAGACAACCTGCCTCTCAGAGTGATGCAACAGGGTAGTACAGCAGCTGTATGTGAGCTAGCTTCAGAGTCCATGTAACAATCTTATATAATTGAATCTAGAGTGAAAAACAAACTGCTGGAAGAATTCAGTGGGTCAGGCAGCAACTGTAGAGGGAAATGGACAGTCAACATTTCAGGTTGAGACCCTTCACATGGGCTGAAAAGAGAAGAGGAGAGTTGGATAATAAAAAGAGGTGAGGGGGAGGGGTGGGGCAAGAGCTGGCAAGCGATAGGTTGATCCAGGTGAGGAGGGGTGATTGGCAGATGGAGTCAGGTGGGGAGAGAAAGGCAGAGATAGCGATAGAGGCTGGGAGGTGATTGGTGGATGCAACAAATTGCAGCATCTGCAGTCTCTTGTGTCTCCATGATTGAATCCAGTGTCAAATTTGGTTCCTGGCTTGAGTCTAACCATAATGGAAGGGAGTACAATGCACTTTAGGGTGGCACAGTGGCACAGCAGATACAGCTGCTCCAGCACAGCTCCCGTGACCCAGGTTCAATCCTGATCTTGGGCATTTTGCATGTGGAGTTTGCACGTTCCCCCTGTGACTGCAAGGGTTTTCCCTGCATGGTCCATTTTGCCTCTCACATTCTAAACAAATGCTGATTGGTAGGTTAATTGGCTGCTGTAAATTACCCCTAATGTAGGTGGGTGATAAGAGAATGAGCAGAGGACTTGACGAACATGTGAGACAGAGAAATTACAGGGGAACAAGTGGGGAATGGGACCAATGGGAATGCTCTGAGAACTGGCTGCAGAGACTTGATGGGCCTAATAGCCTTCACTGTCAAATAGGAAATGGAAGTAGGAAACTGAGTGACACATGGCGAGATTCAATGGTTATTGTTTTGGTGTCTTTTTGGTCTGTTTCCAAGATCAGACATGAGCTTTGCATTAACTGAATTAAAATGGTTCCCTGCTCAGATGTCTTTGATATTTCCAGCATGTGCCTGAACCAAAAACCAAACTGTCTGTACATTTAAAATGGCAATTGGTGACAATGCTGCAGGAACTCAGCATTAACACACTGCAACTATTTAACTCACTGTCTGGCCTGCCCTATTGAGTTGCAAAGAATGAAAAGGCAGTCTCCATCAAATTAAATCAGTACACAAGCAGATGCAGAGAAAAGGATGTACGATATTCAAGTCACCACTCTTCCTTGGGTAAACAACGGAAGAAGCTGCAAAAAAGTTGGAATTGAAACAGACTATTGCTTGCTTGTTGGCGGGAATGCCTGAGTTCTTAATGCACTGAGGTAGCCAGAAGATACAATTATAAATAAAAATCGAAGACACTGCAAACACTCAGCAGCAAAAACAATCTGCAGGCTGAACTCAATGGGTCATGCAGCATCCGTGGGCTGAAAGCACTTGATGCAACATCGACAGTTCCTTTCACTCCACAGATGCTGCTCGACCTGCTGAGTTCCTCCAGCAGATTGTTTGTTGCTCCAGATTGCAACATCTGAAGTCTTTGGTGTCTCCAAACACTCAGCAGTTCAGGCAGCTTTTGTGCAAGGAGAAACAGAGAGAAAATTTCAAGTCCAAGACCCTTCATCTGACCTGAAATGTTAACTCTGTTTCTCTTACCACGGGTACTGCCTGACATGTTGAATGTTTCCAGCACTTCCATGTGAAGTTGGAGACACAATCGGATGCACGACAGCTGTGGCAGGGTTTGCATGCCATTACTTCCTATGAGGTGAAACCTAACAGCATAAATGGCAGTGGTGCTTCGCTCCCTGATGAGCTCAATGCCTTTTATGCCCGCTTTGAAAGGGAAAATAACACTACACCAGTGCAGATCCCCACAGTATCCGGCAACCCACCTTGTGATGTCTGTCTCTGATGTCGATGTCAGAACATCCTTCAAGAGGGTGAACCCTCGCAAGACATCAGGCCCTGATGGTGTAGCTGGTCAGGTACTGAAAACCTGTGCCAACCAACTGGCTGGAAGTGCTCAAGAACATCTTCAATCTCTCATTGCTGCAGTCGGAGGTTCCCACCTGCTTTAAAGGGCATCAATCATACCGGTGCCCAAGGAGAACAGGGTGATTTGAGAGGTTAGTCGCAGCTAGAATTAACTCCTGCCTGAGCAAAGACCTGGACCAGCTGCAATTTGCCTACTGCTGCAACAGGTCTACAGTGGACGCAATCTCACTGGCTCTCTCCACTCTGCTTTGGAGCACCTAGACAAAAACAAAACATATGTCAGGCTGCTGTTTATCAATTACAGCTCAGCGTTCAACACCGTCATCCCTTCAGTACTAATCAACAAGCTTCAAAACTAGGCCTCTGAACCTCCCTCTGCAACTGGATCCTCGACTTCCTTATCAGGAGACCACAGTCAGTGTGGATCGGTAGTAACATCTCCTCCTTGCTGACAATCAACACAGGCACACCTCAAGGATGTGTGTTCTCTCTACCCTCGTGATTTTGTGGCTAGGCACAGCTCAAATACCATCTATAAATTCACTAATGACACCACAGTTCTTGGTAGAATCTCAGATGGCGACGAGGAGGCATACAGGAGTGAGATAGATCAGTTGGTTGAGTGATGCTGCAACAACAACCTCGCACTCAATGTCAGCAAGACCGGGGAATTGATTGTGGACTTCAGGAAGGGGAAGTCGGGAGAACACACACCAGTCCTCATTGAGGGGTCAGCGGTGGAAAGGGTGAACAGCTTCAACTTCCTGGGTATCAACATCTTGGAGGATCTATCCTGGGCCCAACACATTAATGCAATCATGACGAAGGCATGCCAATGGCTCTACATTTAGGAGTTTGAAGAGATTTGGTATATCACCAAAGACTCTCGAAAGTTTCTATAGATGTACGGTGGAGAGCATTCTGACTGGTTGCATCACTGCCTGGTATGAATGCTCCACTGCACAGGATTACACCTGGGACATACCCTCTTCTCGTTACTACCATTGGGGAGGAGGCACAGGAGCCTGAAGACCCACACTCAGCAATTCAGGAACAGCTTCTTCCCCTTCGCCATCAGATTTCTGAATGGTCCATGAACCCATGAACACAACCTTGTTTTTCTTTTTTTTTGTGCTATTTACTTATTTTGTAATTTATAGTTATTTTATGTCTTTGCACTGTACTGCTGCCACAAAACAACAAATTTCACAACATATAAGTCAGTGATAATAAACCTGATTCTGATTCTGTTTTTATTTCAGATTTCCAGCATCAGCAGTTTTTTTTTCATTTATGTTATTGTAAATAGCTTCTGAGGGCCATGTTCATGAAGGAGTTCCTTTCCAATAGAGTATCAATAGCAAAGGTAACTAATATTGAATTTTAGTGGCACATATGGAATGTTATTCTATTGTGTAATATTAACAAACGGTTGCATTAAAATAATCATTTGACTGCCCTTTACTATTATGGCTTTAATAAGCTGTTGTATGAGGTGGAGGTTTTGTTGGTGGAGAGGGGGTCTGGTCTGCAGCATTCCCACCAATTGCCATGAAGAACACACAGGGTGCGTTAATACTTTGTCATCCAACCTCCAAACATTAAGGAAGCAGGAACCGTTTGTGCTGATAAAAGAGAAGTGTACAGTTGCATGAATATGGCAATCAGTGCCAGACAATTTGAAGCATTGGGCCTGCCTCTCCAGCTGGTGCGACTTGCTGCTGTTGAACTTGATGTATGCAGGTGCAGAGCGAAGGAATGCATCTGCCACCTCTGTGATCTGTACACAGGGATACTGATCGGGCCGGTGTGTGCTGCTGACTGATACAACTAATGGTTATGCTTGTCCTGGCTCCTCCTCCAAAGTGTCAACAAACTGAGAATTCATGCTAGAGCCATGCTCCTGTGTTCGCTGTCAGCCACAGCTCTGACTGGTTCTGAAAGCCATCTTTGCTCCACCTGCCTCACTGATACTGCTGCCTACTCCAGCACTTCTAAGCTTGCTTTGTTGTGTGAAATTGTGAAATTATCTCAATATGTAAATCAAATCAAATCTTCGGTGAAATACCATGTTAAGTTATGGTCAAAGAGTCACTGCATGTTGGTTGTTTATTCCCCAGAGTAATTTTAGCATTATTAGCAACCATCTTAACACTATTCTTGCTCTTGCACGTGCCAGCTCCATTCTCAGTGAGAATTAAACCCCAAAATGATTTTCCTTGATGATAGGACAACTGCTGTACCGACATTTCTATAATATCAGTTGCTGCTTACAGTTCAATTGTTGCTGCTTCTGATTTGTTAACAGTTTGATAACTTACACCAGCAAATGAATGAAACAAAGTGGACTTCGTCTTTAATTTTTTCATGTAACTTTGTAATTGAGGACATTTAAAAATGCTGGCATTAGTGATGGTTGCTTATTACCACAATGTAGTATTGGCATTTAATAAATCAGCCTTTAAGTGGAACTGTGACATTGTGTTTAATTCTCACTCTGGATGTTAGTATTAACAAAGTTATAGTCAGGCTGGAAGATTCACTGCCAACAATCAGATCAATACTGCATTCTATTTATAGTGTTGGTGCAAACAGCTGTATTATTGAAATTAATTCATCTATATAGACAGAAATATACAGTGTAAATGAGTATGAAGAAAGTGATAAAATGAATGAGGATTAAGAATGAAGTTGCTTATTTGAAAATTGTACAAATTTACACAAATTAATTGATTTTGAAAGTTCCTTCCTTTTGCACCGTCTGCCATTATAGAACTAAACAAAATAAGTAGAGCATCTTAGGTATGCTTAATTGTGTAATAATGTTTAATTGTACACTACCTTACTAATGTATGATTCATTTGTACAATACTTATTATATTATAACATAATATATTATTAAGCCATTAAAATCTTTTCAAGGATATATTATAAATATTTAATGTAAGACTCCATTGCTGAAATTAATATTAATTTATATTTTATATGATAATGTCATCCATCATTTGGTTATACAAATTATTATAATTACAATTTTCGTTAAATAAGATACCATTTTATAATATATTTATTTGTAGAATAAATCAATTAGAATTTGTGGTATATTGTTGTATTTATGCATCGATGTTGCATTCTTAATGGTTTACATATTATATGAAATAGTTGGACTAGTTACATTAAGATGACTTAAAAAGGTTAGTCATGATTTCTTTTAATTTGTTCCTTATTACTAATGTAGTAGTTGTTTCTCTGCAACCAAAGTTTTCTACTGCTGTGAAATATGTGTTTCCTGAATCACTACAGGTTTCTGCAGAAAAAATTACAATCACAATTCAGGGAGTGGCTGAGAATTCAAATTTATTGTAAATATTCTAGACTGTTAAATAACATCATAATTCAACACTGGAAACCTGTAAGAATTGATATTTTACGATACCAACACATCTTTGTTTGTTTGTTTCTTTTTATTAGTTTAGTATAAATACATTGTACTTGTAAAATATGAAGCAAGTTATTTTAACTGATCTACTGTCTTAAAATACTGAAGTTCTCATTGGGATCTCAACAGCAGCTTAAACAAAGAGAAATGTGCATTTTTTGCATGTCAGCTTTTCACATAAATATCTCAGTAACTGCTGATCTTATCATCATAAAACCTCCATTTATATAGTTAGGCATGTCATGTTGGTCAATTGCACAAAAACTTAACCACATGCAATATTAAACTCAATCCCATGCCATCTCCATTAGCTGGAATTTTAAAGTTCTGTCAATGCACTGTACCTTAAAATTCTGTGTTCTACTTTAAAATGCACTGAATATGAAATTATAAGTGGCGCTACTGATTGAACAGAGGCAGAACCAAGACATTGAAATGGTTACCTGGGGGTCTGATCCTTTATACATCAGCTGGTTGTTTTTCCCATTTATCTAGGACACAGCTGTATGGCTGAACAATATTTTCATTGCTTTAATCAATTAATCCGGCCAAAATGTGTAAAAGTTATGAGTAACATTTTAAATCTCCTTATGCTTATATTTTGCATTCAAAATTAGTAAGGAATTAATGAAACCATACTGTTTCTATTTTACCATTTTATTATACAATGAACACTTTCATCTTGTAGCTTCTCTGGTTATTATGCACCACTTAATTGCTCAATTCATACATCATTATTTACCTCCTATTAAAGTGAACCTCTATGGCAAATACGTTGTTCTGCTTACAGTATGGTGCCAACTCAATCCCTCACCAGGGGGTCATTTTTGTATAACTCAGTGTGCAAAGATTCTTCATACACTTCGTATTGTAGAAAGTGTAACATTTTCCTTTATTGCTACATGTTAAGTTTGTCAACCTCTAACATGCTCATCATTTTTTACAAATGCCACACAGAATATGACATTTCAGTGTTACAAAAATGACATATCTTCAACATAGCACAGTAGTAAAAATGACATATCTAAGACATGACTTTTCCCTGTCATAGGACAAAATAATTCAGTAACTGCTGGCAACCTTTAAATGATAACTACCAATGAGGAAAATAAAAGCAAGACCTATTCTAGTGACCACATGATCTGCTGAATCTTGCTGTTGGAACAAAAAACTATCTCGAAGATCTGACTCATTAGGTTTAAAATATTATTCTAAATATATATTTAACTGTATTTTTCTCGAGAAGAATGTTTTTTGGAGTACTCAAACAATTGATGATAGGTCTCTTGAATCCTTTGAAAAACAAGCAAGCCCTTTGTACACCCACTGCATTAGACTGCACTTCATACATGGATACATGCTTTATTAGGTGATTACATACGTTGAATGAAGCTTTCCTAGATATTGACTACCATTTTAAATTAGTAATAACAGAGTAAAATAGTTAAAAGCTTCAGTGCTAACCAAAGATAATTGACACTGTTCTGAGATGTGTTTATTAACAACTGTCCACAATAACGATTCACTAAACCATTTTGTGCATCTGTAACATTTTATCTCTACAGCTCATATTTACCTTCAAGTAACTCAATATACTGAAATTAGGCATGGTAATTTAAATTGGAAAATAGGCATCTGTACTCTTAATTTAAATTTATTGTACAGCTTCTCATTGTAGAGTGTCTCAATTTAAAGGATTATTTTAAAAAATTACTAAAATACCTTTTGTTCCTAAAAGCCTTTAGATAGATACTGACATTTTGATGAGTCAGCATTGTACATACTGGACTTATTCACTGTGTTCTTATTTAAAACACACCAAATCTTCCAATATTTGTTCATAAGTTGTAGCTACATAAAAAGTGTTGACAACAACATCTTCAGAGGAGGCTTTCTCTTTTTATTACAACAACAGAACAAAAAGATCATAGTAGTTGCCAATAAGCATAGGCATCAATTATTTTTTAATTGTGTAAAAGTACAGGACACTAATTAAAGCTAGTATATCTTGGAATGCCAAAGGCAAAATTAATTATTAATTTTTATTAATATTCAGGAGCAACACTGAGAACATATTAAACAGATTTTGGTGTTTCTTTGGTCCTGCTGAGTTTTTTGTGCATAAGCTCAAGAATATGATACAGTACTCTTTAATATGCTTTATTAGGCACTTAGTTCATTTATTCAGCTATAACACTTTACAGAATGAAGAATAAAATTGATATCCCCTATTTTTATGAAAATTATAAATACAATATAAGTGTTGTGGGTACATTTATTAGGTTGGTTTGACATAACTTTGTAATATTTTTGAATTGAGAAGTAATATTTAACAAATCCTTTTCCTTTCCAGTCATTTCCAGCTGGAGAATCTGTGCTGACACAAATAATTCTTTTTGTTCCAAACATTTCATGTCCAGTAAATATATGCACCATGGAATTTAGCTCCACTCATTTTTATACAACTTCCGCTGACCCCACAAAGGATTCTGGAATATACAGCAACTGATCTCAGTATTGGGACTGGCATTATTTCAGCCAAAGCAGCTGAATTCATTAGCAATCTGTTCCATGCTCCACTCTATTTAGTGCGATTTGAGAAATTCTACATTACATCAGTACGCTTAGGCCACTTCCCCTTGCCAGGCAATGCATTTATTACTGAATCTACCAATGATCCTTTAAATGAATTCACACTTTGCTCCAAGTACCTATAGTCTGAGGCCTCTCAAAATGGAACTTCACTTGTTATGTATAGATTGCACATACCTGGATCTGAAGATTTGTCATGCAAACATATAACAGTAATAAATTACACCACTCCATATCATTTTAAAATCCATTTATTATAGTGTTTACATGCAAATCCTGGACACTAATCGTTTACAATCTGATAACAATTTTGGTGAAAGCAAAAGAATAAATTTAACAGATTTTAAACAGAAGCCTCTGTCCATGCACCTCATAGTTTGCTGTATTTATTTCCTTGCTGGTTGTGATTTTCTCTATCTAATGTTAAGTGTGCCTCATTTGATGCTCTCTTTGTACTATATCCCAACAACCTTTTCTCATATCAATACTCACTCAGAAAATGCAGAAAGATAATGACATATCCAACACACTTTCAACGTTTTTTTTAAATGGAGAGAGGTATTTAGTATTTTTAATAAGTGTCTTCACTACTATTGAGTCAGTTTCTTTGTTCATATCAGAAGATTAATTATGCTGTCAGGCACTTTCAAGGCCTGCTTAACAAAGATTCAGTGATATAATGCTTTGCTTTGCAATGCCTTTTTTTCTGCACAACAATCAAAATCAGCACCAGAAAATGTGAAATTCTTTTCATACCGGAAGTGCAGCTTCACCTTATTAGGTGACACCATCAAGAGAGTAGCAAGCAGTTTGTTCTCAAGTTGGGGAACTATACCAATAAATATCATTAAAATAATGACAAATTGATACTATGTCAGATCTCTCACTTCTCTCACAAGGGCATAGAACAATACTGATAGATTGCATGAATATGAACAAATTAGTTTATAACTAGTGTGCACAAGTGTTCAAGCTGATGAGATAAAACATTAAATTAAAACAAAACTTTCATTTTATTCCATTAAGCACTCATCAAAATCAACATGTAAATAACACTGGATTTTATTCTTTTAACTAATTGGAGCTCTATTCTTCATTCTGCCGCATGATCCAAAACGTGCATCTCTGATGACGTTACTGGTATTTGTTTCCTGAAATATTTGCCAAGAGATGGTTATTTTAGTTTACAACCATTGGACATAAGCATTCTAGCTACTGTGACTACATTAATCCGCATCTAAATGAATATTGGTAGAAACCAGCTTAAATTTGAAAGAAGATGGATGTTAGGTTTGATCAGAGTTTTCTTCCAAATTACATCTGGCCTTGAAGAGAAGAAATCCAGACGTTCATAAAGGAAGAATGGGAGGCCAGGACAAAGAGCATTGACAGAAAAGTTTTGGTGGACAATAATCGATAGGTTGATTATAAATAAAAGGTAAAAAGGAAGATGATCAAATAGGAGGAACATTAAATCAATCACATGCGGTAAAACAACAAGCTCTTTGGCCCAATGCACAGTTTCATAATCTACCATCACCTTTAACTGTGCCTAGAGTTACCATTTGTCCTGTCAAATAAACTGGAAACTGCACCAGGTTTCCAAGCATTAATGAAAAACACAATATGAAAGATAGAGATTTTTTTAAAAATAATTTCAGTTGGCAATGTTAAATTAAATAAAAACCAAAGTGAGATTGAGGTGTAAATTAAAGTAATGGGTTAAATTCTTTCTGACCCTGCTTATCAGCATGGCATCATACTGAAGTATCAAGTTCCATGTGATGTCTCAAAAAATGTATACTTTAAACTTTATACTTTACATCTCAAATGATAACCTTAGGAGGTGTTTCTGATCTTAGTAGTCAGTGATTAAAGATAAAAATCCATGTAATATAGCTTCTACATTTGACACATTTTAACCCAGGAGAGAAGTGACCTGGTTAGACAGTGCCATAGGACAAGTGAAGCGAATCTAGTCACAAGAAATAACAGGGTCATAAGACATCGCTAATGAAGTCATAGCAACTGGTGTAGAGAGCCAATCAGACAAAGCGACAATCTGTAATTGAGGATTATAATTAGCAGAAAAAATAACATGCCTTAGCTGGATTCTAGGGGAGCTGGTAATGAAATGAATGATTGGAAATTACAAAAACAGATTCCATAAGATTAGTGCAAATAACAGAACAACGAAGAAATCTAATTAACAAAAAGGAAATGTGTCCATAATCAGAAATAAAAATCCAAAATGATTGAGCAGTGCTGAGATATTTTGTGACATAGCAGTCTGATGATATACCTCTGTCCAGAGATTATGCTTATTTCCTCACAGAACAAAAATGATTCCATCTGAATTATATAAAAAAATGTTGCTTTGAGTTAGGTAGTCCCATGCTCACAGTATGAAAAAATCACAAAAGGCTTTTTAATAGCTTCTAAGAAGCAGGAAGCAAAACTTAGCTCAATATATCACCAGATTTTCGACATATTTGGACCTTAGTTTAGATTTGACAAAGTTAAATATATTGAGATTTAAGTAAGAACAGTTTGTTTACAGCAAAATCCTATTTTGTACCTGACCTGAAAATTATAAATCTTTTCTTTTTGTGAATTTAAATTTTAATATCAGGAGCTGTTAGCCCTTGCTTGCATGGTATAATTTGGCAACATCAGTCTACAAGTTACCTGCTTTATTCTTAAGCGGGCACATTGAATAGAAATGATCAGCCAACTCTAATAATTAGTGTTTGGAAAAGTAAAATAGCTTTGTTTCTTTTTCTGCGTTTCCATGCTCATTAATATTAAACTGACAAACAATAATTTAAACCTAAATAATGAAACATTTTCACATAAAAAAAGGTTGCTGAAGATTTTTTTCCTAATGAAACATTCAACCCATAGCCTGTTATCTGCTGTACATTATTCATTTTACAGGACTGTCAAATACTTTGAGACTAAGAGCTGGAAATATGCTAAAAATATTTCTGTAATCATTTTGGTTAGTCCTCACTGCCGTAGCTGTTTAAATTAAGCATTAAGTCAATGCTGAAAGTTCTGAAGAGTAGTGATAATGACTATTTTCATGGGAATTGCAAAGTAAAGGAAAACAACCACTTCATATGGAAGTCCTTTGACAGCAATATCTTTCTTGAAGGCATGTTTGTATCTTTACAATATGTTGTTAGGTTAAAACTTCCAATACCTAGGTAGCATAAAATATAGTTCAGGTATATCATCATCTAATTGTGCAGTGAACATGCTATTTGATAGCAGGCATATTATGATCACTCAAGGACTGTTTGATCGTAAACAGTTGCTTGGTATAAATATTAATGCTGGATGATTTAACCAAACCTACGTGAATACTCCAATATAGAATTTGGATGGACAAACTTCATGCCAGAGTTAAAGCACCAATAAACTGTCACCAGATTCCATTTTCTCTTAATATAAAGCTTTACTTTCAGTTGGTTTGTGGCAGTATCTTCTGAGGTGTGTGTTATATATCAGATGCTACGTGGAGATATGTCTATTTCCACCTTGCCAGCAGTTTTGAAACTGTGCCATGTGTCACACAGAACATATGTGTGGGTAACTTAGGACATCAATCTGTAGACGTGCTGGAGGGAGAAGGATGGGATGGCTACTGTTCCAACCCCTGCCTGATGTTATATTAAGCAACTGCAACTTTCAAAAAGGGCAAAACAGCCAAATGGCCAATCTTCCTCATTCGTTGCACTTAAAGGTCAGTCTAAGAGGATGATATGCTTTCCTTAATCAAATTGTCTGCACCTTCTCACAACATATTTCTACTCATGTGAATGTTAAGTTCATTGACTTGGATAAAGAACTTGGATAAAGAACTAATTCTATATATTTTATGAACTGCATAGGATAAACTTGCTTCTTCACACTGAAAGCATCTTCCTCATGTTATTCATCAGAACCTGGGTCAGTTAATTTTGCCATATCCAAAAGCAAAATATCACAGATGCTGGAAATCTGAAATAAAACATAAAATGTTACAAATACTCGGCAGGTCATGCAGTATCCATTGAGAAAGAACCAGAGTAATGTTTCACGTAATTGACTTTCATTGGAACTGGTGAAAGTTCATTGATCTGGAATATTAACTCTGTTTCACCCTTCACAGATGCAACAAAACTGCAGAGTTTCCAGCATTAATTTTATCTGGTGGTATTTTCTCAGTGTAATTTACTATTTGTGAATATCTCTAATGAATGTTTTGAGACTGAATTCCATACAAAGCCTCAAAGTTCTCATTTTCTTTGATTGTGGCATATAATCAGTATACATTCTGCATTATGTTTGTGCACTATACTGAACAAAGGTCATCCAGTTACAGCCACATCCAGGTCGTATAATAAATGAGGATTAAAACAGAAAAATTCAAATTCAGGCTTTCACTGTACTTGGCTACAAGGGTCCTGTGATATACACATCTTGAAAGTACATGATGCTTTTTGGCAGGAAATGATCTCCTTGCATTTTTAGTGGGCAGCTGTACACTGCATTGTTGCAACTATATCTATTGGACAATACAGTACTGATATCAGCCAGGGGAAACAATGATCAGGGAGTTTATTTAATTCTGTTATCTTTAGGTAATATATATGTATGTCCAATAAATAATGAACCCATTTAAGGCCAAATTTTGCTATTTGTTTCCTTTGATGTCAGTGGGAATTATGCAGCCACTTCTGATGACAAAATATTAATAAAGATCCCTGCACGCATTGCAATAACCTTGTTGCTTTAACTCTTTATCCTTACATTAAAATAACATTCTGAGTCCAATATTAAGGTTACTCTTGTTGCCAGCTGTAGGAAGGAGAAGCTAATATGAAGAAAATGACATTGCACTGGTTAGACACTTTGCTTTTTTATACTGAGGGAGCTGCGATTGACATTTTGGATAAATAACATGGTCATAAACACTGATGGTAAAAAGTGAGATCTACAGTAAGCTTTTAACCATGGTCTCAGGCAAAGTGAGTATGATTCTGCAAAAATTTAGGAATTTCCAAAAGCAAGACACCATTTTACCTATACAAAAGACACCATCTTGCAATAAATCTTTCTCCCAGTCGGGAGGATAATGAATATTAATTCATTCAATATACTAATGCTCCACCTCATATACAACCAGTTGTTTCCTGTTACTTTTTTCTGTTCTAGTCAAACCTCCCATAATCACCAGATTAAATATCCTACAACCCTATGACAATGTTTTAATTCTATGGCAGCTGAATTGTGTCTCAGTCCTTCTGAATACATGCAGTTTAATCTACTCTTGGAATCTTGTGATCACAGTGCAAACTTGGGAATTTGTCCAGATTGAGAAGTGTCTGAGAGCTGCAATCACTCTAACACTATACCACAAATCAGCTTCAGTGAAAACCAACCAAGACACCAACAAATACCTTTCATTTGTGCAATCATGATTCTGAGCAACAAGCTTAACATTAACTGAATCTTCATCCATTTAACCTCATTGCAAGAACTGATTTAATCTTGGACCAGCTTTAAACAGCACAAACTCATTCAAGATCCACATGGAAAACCACTACCTGCTCGAAGTTTCTCCTTATGTGCTGTGTGTGTTTGCAGGGCATAGGAATGCTCTGCCCACACAAAGGAAACTGACCTGGTGCCTTCAACTTACCAATAGTAACAGCTTGATGTTGATGTGGCAACCAGAAAAGTAGCACCTGGAGAATCATGGCCAGTAAAGCAGAGAACATGTGGTAGACAGTAAGCACCAGACATCCTTTGTACAGTCACTCTCTGAAGTGACAGCAGAGGTAGTAAATACCCAGCTGCGAACCTCCGTGCGGTGACTGGCAGATCGTCAACCTGAGTCATTAATTCTCTCTAAAAAAATTCTACTTTATTATAGGAGTTTGGCAGACATGACTTTCATATCTTAGTGCTAGCTTTGATGTGGGCATCAGGGACAATGAATAGCATTCTGTCGGTGTGAAGTAGAGATGGAAAGAGAGAGACTATGAAATACCTTTTTCTACTCACTACTTGAGGACAGACCCTATGTGAAGTAAAATCTTGCAAAAGCCAACATGTGAACAGTGTACTTGTCTCTGAAAAGAAATGTGATCTTGATTGACTACCTGCCTGGATGGCTTCCTTGAGCCCCATACAAAAAGTTTCTTTCTCACTCTATCACATCTATGGTGGATTGGGGTGCCCACTGGCACCGGTGATCTGCCACCTCTTCCACTGAGCTCTCATGGATTTAGGAGGTGAAGGTTACGTTCAGTTTCACCCAGTGCTTCCCACTCACTAAATTGAATCTCATGGATATGTGTAAAGATAATCAGTAGCTAGTCACTGAAATCAAGTGTGCATCTTACACAAGGTCAAAGAGACACAGGTTAATCATGAATTACAATCCCACCACTTTCCAGCACCATCCGATTTAGCCCCTAGTGATTCATAAAAATCATATCACTACAAAGATCCAGACATTACACAGAACACAATGATAAATTGAGCTCCTGAACTGGTCTTAGAAGGAACAAACCAAATGGTTCTTGTCTTAGAAACAGTGGTGTTATTTTAATTGCTCCAAATAGAAATGTTGATTATTTCAATTTTCACAGGGTAAAATTGATCTGTAGGATTTTGTCAGATTTTCCAGAAAATTCAGCCAATCAAGAAAACTCATTTCATACATTTCCAGTAGCCTAACAACTGCTTAAGTTGTCAAGTAATATACAGGGTTTTAATGCTTCCCCAGGCAGCAGGAAACTTACAGAGCATTAGATTTCTTCAGGCAGTTCACTGACATGGCCATTTCTGAATTTTGAAAGACCGGTCTGTAGATCTAAAGGCATTGAAATTGAAACATTTTCTACAATATGAAATTAAATCTTCATGTCTGTAAATCAGAAGCAAAGATCAAACCGCTGTGCAAGTTTCAAGAATTATAAAGACCAACTGAGTGTGGAACTTGCATTAAATTATATTTAAATATTGATTTATTGTTTACACCCACTGTATGCATAAAAACAATCAAAGTTTAAAATTTTTGATTTCCATCCTCAAATAATTTTCTGAAATTTGACCTCTGGGCATGTGCATTGTGAGGTATAAATGCAGAACACCCAAGGAAAATGTCAGAGTGGATCCTAATGCCTGTACCAGGACTCTTCCACGAAACTGGACTGTTCTGAACAGAATCATCACTGAGTAGGGTAGGGTGGAGCCTTGCCAGGCCAGGCCTACTCTGCTCAGATTTCCTTGATGTGGATGAGACCAGGGAACAATGCAGTTTCACTTATTTTTAAATTCACATGTACTATATCTTGAAGGAGCTGTAATGGTGCTCCTGGTTCTGCACCAAGCCTGCTGGCCACCGACAACTCAGAAGAGGGCTGCTTTCAGTGAGCAATCAGCAAGAAATTCACATGTTGCTGTTCTATGGAGGTACAACAGGGGTTGGTCACTCACCTGTATTATTGAAACAAGGTCCAGTTTTGGACTAGCTGCAAGCTGCGGGGTCAGGGTCTAATTTCTGGTGTGAAAATGGGCAGTGACAAATTACCATTCCAAATGCTTAGATTAGAAGAGAGGATTTTATAAAAATAATAAGCAAGTGAGAAGATGCCAGAGTTGAGGCAGAATAAAGAAGTGCCGGATATTTTAGGTAAGTTGATGTACTTAGCCATTTTGTTATTTTTCATTAACACAGCAGAGCCTAAAGTCTTTTGACCATTTGTTGCAGACTGGTGGCAGAGGTAGGGAATGTTGGCAAGGCAATGCAGGAGTTGACTGCCGTGCACAGGTAAGATTTGCCATTAACAGGTCTTATTTGTACACAGTAAGAGCATGGCTTTTGCCCAAAGAAAGTGGAAATGGCACAGCAGGTTGGTAAAAGTGACCACCCAGACAGACTTCTGCTGGTTCCAATCCCTTCTTCCAACTGCACTAATTAGGTTGAGGGGAGATATAAAAAGTATAAAGCACTTGTGGATAATAACTGCAGAGGGCAAAGGTATTACCCCATGTACAAGTACCGATTACATATGCAGGATGGGGGATGGGACGAGGAAATGGTGAAGAGCTATGAGCAGCTCTGCATCACTCACTGTTTGCACATTTTACTGTTATCATCTCTTGACTGCAAACACAGCAAATCTGTCCACAATGCACATCTTTAAACACTCCAAACCTTTGTGTCTTTTTATAGATCTTGCCAAGATGCATATGTTTATGCTATCATTTCTTCCTCTGAACTTAGAAGAAGAATTTGTTTCAAGTAAAAGTAGGTTGCATTCACACTATCAGTCTTCCAGGGCAACAAGCCATGCACAGATAATAACAGTATAAACAGCTTGATGTTGCTATTTTTGAAGACGCTTTATTATTCACTGACTAGCAAAGATAGTGTAGCCTGATGCGCTTAAATGGCAACTGCTCAAAACAGGTAGCGTCTCTTTAATTAAACAACATTAGAAAGCTAACACTAAAAATAGTAATTTAGCATCATATCATCAAAAGTGAGGGTTGAAAGCGTCAGGATGTAAAAAGATTGTTAAAGGTTACTCGTAAGAAATAACAAAGACAGATCGTGTATCATTTAAAAATTAGTGTAAGAAGGCAATTTCTGCCCGAAGATGGAAATACAGCCTGTCCTTCTTATCAGACTAATCGTCCTGAATTCCAAATGCATTTGCTATTTAGATTTATTGAGCATGCCACACCTAGCAACAACTATCCTCATCCACACACTATATTCAGTACAACGGTAGAGCAACTGCACAGGGTTGAAAAAAAACAAGTAGGTGCTGCACACTGGAGAGAGGCCGTTGATTACAGACCACTAATTTGTTATGCACTTCAGCAAATCAGCAGTGATTCATATGACAAATAAGGAGGAAAAATTAACAGCTGTCATGGTGTGATGTGTTAATTTCCTGACAGTCTCAGCACTGAAGCCAATTACTGATTTAAGGGCAGTAGAGAAAGCCCTGCTCGAGCTTCTAATTAGGTGCTTTCAGGACTAAAAGGATAAAAGTGAAATAAGAGAAAAAGTCAGGTAATCTGCACTTGATGAGAGCTATATATATAAAATATATATATTATATATGTAGAAGCCAAACCCAGAGAGCCAAACTGAAGTGCATTTTAACCACAGTGTTTGATGTGGTTACTCTGCTTCAGTTCTGACCTAATGCTGTGGTGCTCCATGTAGTAATTCTTGGATACATCAAGCCCCAGGGTTTACATTGCCCTCTTATCCAATAGCCCAACCTACCAGATGTAATCTAATAATAATACCTTTGTTTAATAGTGTCAACACCCATTCATCATGGTGCTTCACAGCAAGCAAACTGGGGACTTTAAACAGCCATACTGCTTATTGGGCAGAACTATTTCAGAAATAGCTGCTGGAAACTGGTTAAAAGTGGGCAACCAGATGCTAGCCTCTTATCAAGCAAGTTGAAAAACACTCTGCAAACTCCCTCTGATCTTCTGGGGGGCTTTAGAAGGATAACCTGTTCCATAAACCTCCTGATGGATTAAAGGCTGGACCAGGTTTGTATATCTGCCAAATATAGGAGAGCAGGTCTTGTCCTGCCTTGAACCGTCACTGTCGATAGTGAAGAAATATAGCATGAAAGGAGACCTTTTCTGGGGCATGTTTTCTGAATGAGCTAGGTTCAGCAGTTGCAATAACTGTCATTTTCCTTGTCTGTTTACTTTATCCCCCACCCCCCCCCCCACCCAACCCCTTTTAAATTACTTCAGGGAGAATCCATAGTTAACCTAGATCTCCCGACACCCGTTCATTTCATGTGACCAGGTGACTACAAAACATGAGCAAATGCACAGATTAATTTCATTCTTTAACCTTCCTAATGCATCTCCTAGCATAGAGTCGCAGACAGCAGATCATCATATGATTTATAGTAGTGACCGCTGCCTGCATCTCTCAGGCTAATGACACATACACTAAAGTCATTGATTTGTATGAATAGCCTCCGCTCTTCATTTATCACAATTTAATGTAAGAGTTTGCAATGCAGAAAAATTTCACAAGGGAAGCTTGGACCCACAGGACTGATGCTGTGGTATTCCTAAGGTTACAAGTCATTTGCTGGAGCTTTTAAATGACATTAACCCGCAAGTTTTCAGCAGGAACACGCTGATTATAAGGGAACATTCACATAGTCACCTACAAAGCATAGGCTCCGATTTCAGTATCCGCAGTAATGTTCAGGAATGACTCCTGGTATATCATCTCAATTAATGCAGTACCTTTAGGGCCTTTCTCTAAGCCATTCTAACTTGGTTGTCCATTCTGTCATCAGCACCTAATCAACTAATGATGGCAGAAAATGAGAGAGGCCAATCCTAATAAATCCGTAAGATAGTAATTTCTCTCTTTTAATGCCCTTCTCCTTCGTTCTTCTTCCAGCACATTGCAGTAAATTAATGTCAGACTAGTTATTAGAATAGTGGTGCCACTGCAAGTATTCAAGTTTGATGTTCAAATATTTTATCTCAGCATTTATTTGTCCATAAAATAAAACAGGATTTATTATACCAGTCTCCTATTTGAAGATCACCAGGACAGAAAATGTGAAAAGTCCCAACCATAAAGATGTTACCCGATAAAATGTAAACATGAATCCCCATAAAATCGGATGCCTCTCATGGATTTAGCCCATGTCTTCTTCTCACTGAAGGATTTTCTGGAGGAACAGATTGTGATAATTAGAGTCAAGATTTTTTAAGAAATTCTAAAAACTGTGATTTGATATGTTAATAATAATTACCTTTTAATAGTATTATGATAATTAGTTTTTACAGGTTTCATATAGAAAGCAACAACAAAATTAGAGGGTGGTCTATTTATCATTCTGTGTTACATGCATATGCAAGTTTCAGGACATATCCAGTTTTGCCTTTGTTACCAGCTTGCACTTATACAGCCATTTCTGTGTACCTCATTGTTCAGGTGCCAACTGTGGCTTACTCTTCCTTCTGAATAATTTGCTTATGGGTTCAAGATTCAGTCCATTGACTTGCTCATTGAAATCTAGGCTAAGTTTTGTGCAATGCTAGGTCAGAACCAGCTGTAATACTTGCCACTGACATACATCTTGAGTATAAACACACTCAAGTCAAGGCAAGTCAAGTCGAGTTTGTCTCATGCACAAGTACGGTGAGGTAGTTCTGCATATGACCCTTCATCTGGACTAAAAGAGTAGAGGGGAGATAGCCAGTATAAAAAGGTGAGGGGAGGGGTGGGGCAAGAGATGGCAAGCGATAGGTGGATCCAGGTGATGAGAGGTGATAGGCAGACAGAGGAGGCAATAGCGACAGAGGCTGGGAAGTGATAGGTGGAGCCAACAAAGGGTTGGGATTGGGAAGGAAGGTGGAGCATAGAACCAAAATACATTTTCAATTTGTCCAGATTGTCAGCTTCCTGCTAAAAGCTGCCCTGATGCTAAATAATGAGTCTCTGCATTATGACAAGGCCTTCTCCAATGGCTGGGCCAAAACAAGCTCCTCCCACTAAACTGCTGACAGCTGGTTAAGCCACATCCAGACTTTGGTGATTATCAGATCTCTGAAGATTTTCAGTGGCTCTGATTATTCCTGATATTCATAAGAATGTAAGAAATAGAAGCAGGAGTGGACCATATGGCACTTGCTCTACCTCTCAATAAAATCAGCTTTTACCTCCTGCACTAGCACCAGATCCCTTGGTTCTCCAAACATCTAAAAATCTATCCATCTATGTCTTGAATATACTCAATTATTGAACTGCCATTTGTGTAGAGAATTCCCAAGATCCTTTATCCTCTGGACACAGAAATTTCTTCCCCACTCTGTCCTGAATGGCCAATCCCTTGTTTTGAGACTGAGACCCCTGGTTCTAGACACATTATCCAAGGGAAACATCAACTTCATGTCTGACCTGTCAAGCTTGGTAAGAATTTCGAATATTTCTGAGGTCTTCTCCCATTCATCTACACCCCAGAGAGTATAGGCCTACCTTTTTAATCATTCATCACAGAACAAAATCCCCAGCCCAAGAATCACTGCACTCTCTCTACCACAGTTACATCTTTCCTTGATTAGGGGGACCAGGCATGATATTTCAGGTGTAGTCTTGGCTGGGTCCTATAAAATTGCACGTAGATGCCTCATGCTCAAATTCTCTTGCGATAACGACCAACCTACCATTTTGCCTGGAGATACAAGAGGCTACAAATGCTGGAATATGAAGCAAAAACCAATCTGCTGGAGGAATTCAGCGGATCAGGCAGTACCTGTGGAGGGAAAAGGCCAGTCGATGTTTTGGGCTGACACCCTTCATCTGGACTGTAAGACTAGAGGGGAGATAGCCGGTAAAAGGAGGTGAGGGGGAGTGGTGAGGCAAGAGCTGGCAAGTGATAGGTGGATCCAGGTGAGGAGGGGTGATGGGCAGATGGAGAAAGGAAAGATGACAATAACAAGAGAGGCTGGGAGGTGATAGGTGGAGGCAGCAAAGGGCTGCTGATGATGGAATCTGATGGGAAGGGAAGGTGGAGCATGGATCCAAATAAGCAAGGTGGAGTGGACAAATTTTGCCTTCCTAATAGTTTGCTTTACCTGCTATCAACTTACAGTGATTCATATACAAAGACATCCAGTTCTCTCTGAATACCAATGCCTTTGAATATTTTACTATTTAAAATATGCCCTGTTTTTAATTTTTTTCTCTATGAATGTGGATGACCTCACATTCTTTCTACATTATATTCCATTGCCAAATCCTCACCTATGCCCTTAGTCTGTCTAAATCCCCTGATATCTCTGCATCTCCTCACAACTCTTGCTTTCATTCAAAAACCACTATGATCAGTTAAATAACAAAATGTAAAAATTGCATTTTAAAAAGTCGTCATTTAAAGTCACTTTTAAACAATTAAACACATTAAAGGAAACCTAATTTAACATGTTTCCTAACAAATGGTCCTCTTTGTTCAAGCTGCAGGTTCAGCAGGCAAATTCCCCTTCATAAGTGCTGGGATGTTCAGCCAGCTCATACTCTGCCACTGGTCTTCACGAGCAGTCCAACGCTCGAGTCTGGGGATGAAAATGCTGGCAAAGCTGGCCAACAAGTTCAGGACTTCAGTATCTATGTAGCCATCCCAAACTCGGTCACACTTCTGCTCTGAAAAGTTTCACATGCAACTGTTAGCATTTACCAACAACTTCTGGCCAATTATAGTGAGGATCTACCTGTCCTGTCAACTGGACATAAAATATTCCATGCTGCTGTTTTAAAGGAAAGTGAAGCCACAGGTAGACAGGGTGATGAAGAAGTTTTTTGGCATGCTGGCCTTCATCAGTCAGGGCACTGAATACAGAAGTTGAGAGCTCACTTGGAGTATTGTTTTCAGTATTGGTCACCCTGCTATAGGAAAGATGGTATTAAACTGGAAAAAATACAGGAAAAAATTACAAGGATGTTGCCAGGACCTGAGGGACTGAGATATAGGGAGAGGCTGGACAGACTAGGACCTTTTTCCTTGTAGCATAGGAGACTGAGAGGTGATCTTATAGAGGTTTTATAAGATCATGAGGGGCATAGATAGGGTGAATGCACTCAGTCTTTTTTCCCAGGGTTGTGGAATCAAGAACTAGAGGACATAGGTTTAAGGTGAGAGGAAAAACATTCAGTAGGAACTTGAGGGGAAACTTCTTTTTTTACACAGAAGGTAGTATGTATGTGGAATGAGCTGCCAGCAGAAGTGGTTGAGGCAGGTACAATAACAGCTTTTAAAACTCAGTTGGACAGGTACATGGATAGGAAAGATTTAGAAGGTTATGGGCCAAACACTGGCATATGGGACTATCTTGGATGGGGCATCTTGGTCAGCATGGACCAGTTGGGCTGAAGGACCTGTTTCAGTTCTGTATGACTCTATGACTCTATTAAAGCAGGGGTGTTAGCCTTGACCAATATTTGTTTCTCAACCAACATTTCTGGACATTTTTACATTGTTGTTTCTAGGATCTTACTCTGCATCAATTGGCTGCAGTGATTTTCATTGCATAATCTGAGGACAAGCAAAATTATATTGAAAATCAAAACGCAATTGTGCAAATGTTTTGCTTCACTGAAGTGCATTTTTCAGCAAAGCTGCACTTTCATGAATAAACTTGAATTTCCAAAAATTTCTTCACAGGACTTGATGACTAAAGAGCCAACTGTCACTGCACTTCCTCAGTTGCCCTGAGCAGACAGCAGCGCATCTTCTTAACCATTCCAATGCTTGTGATAATATCAAAGGCTTGCGTTTTTGTAGCATTTTTCTGAAATCAAGACATCCAGGCAATAAAATATTTTTTAAATGCAGTAATGTTGGGAATACTGCAAACAACAATGGTCCATGAACACCAATTAGATAATGATGTGTTTTGCCATGTTAAGTAATGACTAATTGCCCAGAACACCAGGAGAACAGGTTTTATTTTGGATAGTGCCATGAGGTTTTCTTATATCTATATGAAAGTGAAACATTAGAAGTTAGTAGAACATCTCATCCAAAGGATACTAGCTCTGAAGGTGTCTCAATACTGCACTAAAATGTCACTCTGGTTGTGCGCGCTCATAACTTCTGGTCTCAGAGTGGGAGGTACCACCACAGACCATGGTGGACTCAATGATGGAATTCCAGATATTATCCCAGTAATAATAAGGGCCTTGTACATCCAAGTCCAGATGCCCTTTGACTTCCTGAGCAACTTGAAATGGACTTGGTCAGAGGGATGTTCCCATGATATCAATACTCGTTCTTTTCTATGTTAGAAGAGAGAAGTGCATTTGAAGTAATCTTGATGGATGTTGGAATGCATTCACAATTAAAATGATCATTTTAAAAGGGAAAATGGAAAATACTGGCGAATTTTGTGCAGGTCTAATCAAGAAAGATTATCTTTAGAGTATGGATCACATTTTGATTTCTGGCATCCATTGTTTAGAACTACCACAAGCTTCAAACAGCGAATACCAAAACTCCATTTAGATATAGGAAGAGCATAGTTAACTAAAGAGTAAAACTCTATCCATTCCAATCAATGCTTTCAGTCTCAGCTTCAGTGTGATATTTTTCATTGCCTGACACTGCAACTTTCTGCATGCTCCTCTCAGCTACAGTTAGATGGGGGCTCCCAGAGCCAGTATTAATTTTCATTCACCTGCCATGACTCCAACTGTGCACAACCTTGTACATTTAGTAGTCATGTAAACAGCTTTAAGTTCTTTAAATAACACATTTCAAAAAATATGGCTGGCATTTAACATAAACAACTATAACACATCATATTCACTGACATTTTTTAAAAAATTGTAAAGCTTTATAAAATGTAGAAATTCTGATCAATGATGTTTATGTATAAATAATACATTTCTAATGCACTCCTAATTCCAATGTTTTTTATACACATGTTAATGCATTTATTTTAAATGACTGGTAATCTATGTAAACACTGTGCATGTGTTAATGCAGTACAAATACATTAGGGGATTGGACAAAAAAATAGTGATTTTTTTCTTTCCCGAATTCAATAGTATCCCTGTAAGAGGTCAGAGCATTAGTTCATGTATTCCATTCACATTTCCCCTTTTACAAAGCTCAGATACTTGCCACCATGTTAGTGAGACTGAACTTAATGTATATTCAAGCAGAACTTTACTGTAGCAACTAACTAATTCTTTATTCTCATAAAAGCTTGGCCACAGATGGTGAACTGGACTTTGAATTCAGAGTATTTGAAATTAGAACTTTATGGATGAGGAACTGCAGTTCCCAATAATGGTAGCATCACACTGCTCCATTCACCACTTCACTCCAGTTCTCTTCCTTAATTACTAAAATGACTCCCTAGGCCTTTAACACACTATTAAGAAACAGTACAGGCTCCCCCACCTAATGAATGTTTTCACTTCCAAAAAGAAACACCTGTCCTCTCCTTGACAGGTCTCCCTCCTTGTCTGCCTGACACTTCCAATTCACTATGTGAACACTCTAGTGAAGAGTGATTTTAAGTGGTTTACCAGTCAAATTGGTCTGCCTTAATACAAAATGAATAATAGAAACATCAGCAAAGTCATTGCAGCGTCTGTTCAAACATCAATGCATTGCTGTTTGAACGGCAGACATGGTGTACATTCTAGAAAAATATTGCTCCAGATCACACTGATGGTTAGTCAATAGTTCTGTAAAGAATTGCAGGCTTGCTGCAGATGGATCTGAGCTCTTGTTTTTCCTTTGCACTCACTGATGATTTCAGGGGCACTTTGTGACACAATGTGTCGAGGAATTAGATACACATTTTACCTGGTCCCTCAGCTACATCCCAGCCATAGTTTGTGCACCTAGTGCAGCCCTATTCATTTGACTGGGGTCAATGAGCTTCAACAAAAAGTAAAGTTTGCCAAATTTGTTGACTATTTTTCTTTACCTCATTGTGTATTTGTTCTTAATTAACAGTACTTTAATATGATTTTGCATAAATATTATTTTTAATCTTGCTTATTAATTTTTATTTTTTAATTATTGAAATCTACTTCTGCTATTTTTAAATGTCTCTGATGATCAAAGATATTTAAAAATTGTGAAGGAGGTCTTTGACAAAAGCGAGTTATCAAAGGCTGTCAGTTGGTGCTGGGGACAAGGTTTCACGATGCAGTAGCTTGCGGGCTGGTTGTCAGTCCTGGTCTACTCTCTTAGTGGAATGGCTGTGGAATCGGTATCACTCCATCATCGGGAGTCACACGACCATAACATGCCAGAGTGACCACAGGGGGCAAGCACAGGCAACAGGTTGGATCAAGCATGATCCAGTGAAAGGTACATTTCATTATTAATGACACGGTCAGCTAATTAAGAAAAATGCTGAGATTCTCAATTCCCAGAAGAATTCCCAGAGAATTCAATCCAGCAAGGCAGTAGAACTCAGGAGAATGAGTTTGTGGAATGTCTACGGGACGGTTTTTTGGAGCAACTTGTTGATGAGCCCACCAGGGGATCGGCTGTTTTGGATTGGGTACTGTGTAATGAACCGGAGGTGATTAGGGAACTAAAGGTAAAGGAACCACTGGGAACTAGTGATCACAATACGATTGAGTTCAGTTTCAAGTTTGAGAAGGAGAAGCTGATAACTGGTGTATCGATATTTCAGTGGAACAAAAGAAATTACAATGGTATGAGAGAGGAGTTGGCCCTAATTGATTGGAAGGGTAAGCTAGCTGGAGGGACGGCAGAGGAGAAATGGAAGGAATTTCTACAGGAAATAAGGAAAATGCAGGATAGAGATATTCCAAGAAAAAAGGTTTTGAATGGAAAAAAGGCACAAATGTGGATAACAAGAGAGGTGAAGGCTAAAATAAAAGCAAAAGGGAAGGTGTACAAAGAAGCAAAAATTAGTGGGAAAACAGAAGACTGGGAAACTTTTAAAAACCTGCAGAGAGAAACTAAGAAGGTCGTTAGGAAAGAAAAGATGAATTATGAAAGGAAGTTGGCAGATAACATTCGAAAGGATACTAAGAGTTTTTTTAAATATATAAAGAGTAAAAGACAGACATGGGTTGATATAGGACCAATTGATAATGGTGCAGGAGTTATTATAATGGACGATAAAGAGATGGCAGAGGAATTGAATGAGTATTTTGTATCGGTCTTCACTGTGGAGGACATCAGCAATGTGCTGGTTAGTCAGGAGTCTCACGAAATGGAACTGAGTTCAGTTAAGATTACTAGAGAGAAGGTGCTAGGAAAAGTAAATGGGCTAAAGACTGATAAGTCTCCCAGACCGGATGAGGTGCATCCCCGGGTTCTGAAGGAGGTGGCTTTAGAGATAGCAGAGGCATTGGTGATAATTTTCCGGGAATCGATAGATTCTGGCATGGTTCCGGAGGACTGGAGGGTCGCAAATATAGTTCCACTGTATAAGAAAGGAGGGAGGCAGCATAAAGGAAATTACAGACCTATTAGTCTGATGCCAGTGGTGGGAAAGTTATTGGAATCTATCCTCAAGGATGGGGTTACAGAATACCTAGAGGTGCAAGGCAAGATAGGTCCTAGCCAACATGGTTTTGTGAAGGGAAGGTCCTGCCTGACCAACCTATTGGAGTCTTTTGAGGAAATCTCAGGTAGGGTGGATAAGGGAGAGGCGGTAGATGTTGTGTATTTAGACTTTCAAAAGGCCTTTGACAAGGTGCCGCACAAGAGACTGATTAATAAGATGAGAGGTCATGGAATTACAGGTAGGATAACAGAATGGGTGGAACATTGGCTGGTTGGCGGGAAGCAAAGGGTGGGAATAAAAGGATCTTGTTCTGGTTGGCTACCGGTTACTAGTGGTGTGCCGCAGGGGTCGGTGTTGGGGCCGCTCCTTTTTACCTTGTACATTAACGATTTGGATGATGGAGTAAATGGTTTTGTGGCTAAGTTTGCAGATGACACCAAGATAGGTGGAGGAGTAGGGAGTATTGAGGAGACAGGAAGTTTGCAGAGAGACCTAGATAGTTTAGGAGAATGGGCAAGGAAATGGCAGATGAGATTCAATGTTGAGAAATGTGCAGTTGTACACTTTGGAAACAGAAATAAACGGGCAGATTATTATCTAGAAGGAGAGAAAATTCAAAGTACAGAAGTACAAAGGGACTTGGGGGTACTCGTGCAGGATACCTTAAAGGTTAACCACCAGGTCGGATCGGTGGTAAAGAAAGCGAATGCTATGTTGGCATTCATTTCGAGAGGTATAGTGTATAAAAGTAAGGAAGTGTTGACGAGGCTCTACAGGGCCCTAGTGAGGACTCATTTGGAATACTGCGCACAGTTTTGGGCCCCGTATCTTAGGAAGGATGTGCTGATGTTGGAGACGGTTCAGAGGAGATTTACGAGGATGATTCCCAGAATGAAAGGGCTTATGTATGATGAGCGTTTGTCGGCTCTTGGACTGTACTCACTGGAGTACAGAAGAATGGGAGGGGACCTCATAGCGACATTTAAAATTTTGAAAGGAATGGACAGAGTAGATGTGGCTAGGCTGTTTCCCTTGGTGGGTGAATCCAGGACCAGAGGGCACAATCTTAGAATTAGAGGGTACAGTTTCAAAACAGAGATGAGGAGAAATTTCTTTAGCCAGAGGGTGGTTAAATTGTGGAATTCCTTGCCAGGTACAGCAGTGGAGGCCAGATCATTGGGGACGTTCAAGGAAGAGATAGATAGATATCTAAATAGTTGGGGTATCAAGGGATATGGGGATAAGGCCGGAAATTGGGATTAGAATAGTTTTTTTTTCTTCTTCCTCCCACCCCATTTCTCATTTTTTCCCTTTACCTTGGAGCAGACTCGATGGGCCAAATGGCCTGCTTCTGCTCCCTTGTCTTGTGATCTTGTGATCTTGTGAATTTGTTGGTCAATTCACACCGCTCTGCCCACATAGCTTCTAACGGTTAGCCTCGCTGTTATTTTAAGGACTCGGAGGATTTGCACATTAATAGCCCATTAAATTCAACACAGAATGTTAAACTGAAAACATAAAAATCCCTATTAATCACCATTTTTCATTTAATACTACCTTTTTAATATTAAAATGAAACAATTTAAATGGCTTGATCTCTTTCATATTTGTAATCAATTGCTGATAGAAATTTTTAAAAAAGATCAGTTGATCAAATATCCAATTTTAAAAGTATCAATTT
Source organism: Pristis pectinata (assembly GCF_009764475.1). Taxonomy (NCBI): domain Eukaryota; kingdom Metazoa; phylum Chordata; class Chondrichthyes; order Rhinopristiformes; family Pristidae; genus Pristis; species Pristis pectinata. Next base: position 26,708,050 of record NC_067417.1, read on the forward strand.
AACACTGTGAAGTTGAATAAGTAGTGGCCATTTTCTGATGTCATGTGTTTATAAAGCTCCAAAATAGAATTCGTGATGCATAGTGATGTGCTTGTCCTGGCTGCAAACCTTGTGAAAGTTGGATATGAAGCCTGATTGATAAATGATGGATTAAATTGTGGTGCATTGAGCAGTGTCTGAGGTTGGCTGTGCAGTTGATGGAATATAGCATTGGAAGATGCATTCACTGACCTTGACCACTCAGGTACAATCATTGGACTCTTTGCAGATCTGCATCCAAATCTGGAGACATATTTCCTTTTTTCCTTCCTCCTCCACGATGTCATTTGGTTTAGCCTCTGAAAAACGGAGCATTATCTCTCCCAGTCTTCACACTTTCTTAGGTCAGATTCACTATTTATGTGATAGCCAGTACCTGCACCAATCACAATGCACCTCTCCGTATATGAGTTAACTTGGAACTACATGAACACCACATTGACCCTCTGCTGCTGCACCTAATTAATGATACAAAAATGAGAAGGCGTCATGCAGTTTGCAATATCTATATATGGTGGGGGAGGGCATTTAATTACACATTTTGTACCCTGTATTTGTTTTTGGGCGGCATCTAATTTAACTAATCAAGTAGTTTAGATGGGAATCTTGGGACCAGCTTCGATGGGAATCTTGGTTGGCGTGGACCAGTTGCTGTATGACTCTATATTTTTACATTTTTGTCTTTCAATTTGCTGTTTCTGCTCTCTCCTACTTAGCCCAATGAAGCTTTCCTCACCCAGGCTAATTCCTTGCTTTCTTCCCCATCACTCCTCTTTTACTTTCTCAGTCTATAGACCATTGTGGTTTGGAAGGCATATTTCTGGTCTCACTGTTCACCAGGATCCCAAGTGTGCTGTTGTCCTCCCCATGACATTATCAGCACACACTTACAGAAGGATACATCACAAACATTTTTTAAGCTAGTCTAAGTAGCAAGATGCCTCAGTCTAACGTGACCCAGCACATTATTTCAATATCCCACTAACAAGATTCCTGCTTTATACTGCACAGATGTGAGCAATGTTGGATGTTTCATGTGTGGGTGGGAAAGTAAACCTCTGCAAAAAAAAATCATTTTGAGATTATTTCCATAAGTCTTATTGAGAATAGGCCATGGCCTGAGTGTGAGATGGCCAACTTTTAGCTCTATTGTATGTAAGCCTTGTGTTGGCTTTAGGACGTGAGAGATCAGGAGGATATTTACATGTCGCTCTCTTTGGCAAAAGACTGGTTTATTTTGACTTTAGCAAATAAGCATAAGTTTGAAAGAAAAAAAAATTGTACTAACTTTTGCCTCTTTGGGTTAACCCAAAGTGCTTCACAAGAAACAAGAAACTTTTGAAGTATTGTCACTGTGGAAATGTTGGCAAGTGGAGGAATGCATTTAAACATAATTTGTTGCAGCAAACATCACTAAAACCCGTACTGTAAAATCTGTTCCAGTGAGTTCTGAGGTGGATTTGGGATGCCACTGGAGTTTGGGTAAGTTCAGTAACAGTTACAAGATACAGGAATTTCATGTGGTGCTTGCATTATATATACACATGATGCCTCTAAACTCTCAAATAAATCCAAAGTGAACTGTGGTTCATTGTCAAACTCAGATGATATTCCATGCACAGCAAAGATCCATTTCAACTCTTTAATGGTCTGTTCTGCCATCATACTAGCACCTAAATATGTGTCTTTGATCAATTTTGAGTGTGTACTAATGTGCACAAGATGACAAAAATTGACATGGACTCGTTAGAATGGTTCAAGTGGTTATTTCCATGATGATAATGATGTCTCAGGCGGGATTGTTCTGCCCTGCTGGCAAACTGTACACATGAACACAACTTCCTCCAATCTTGATCAATGTTTGGCCACTCAGAAAACTTCTGGCAACGGCCTTCTTTATTGACAGTTCCTATATATTTGGTATGGAGCTCACCTACAATCCTTTTCCAGAGGAGAGCTTGGAATGACAACCTGATGTTTCCATTTTAAAGCTACCTTGATCAATTGATAATAAAAGCCTTCACAGAATGCATGTGATGCTTCATTTGGACACTTATTCTGGCTAGTCCATCTTCTCAAAATGTGCACATTGACCTGCTTTAGTGTGACATCTTGCTGACACGCCTGAGCAACCTCAATGTAAGCTACTGGGAAATCTTTATCCACAGGTTACGGTGTGGAAATGTGTCTTTCACTATCAATATCAGACAATTCATGCCCTAATCCACACAGAGCATCAGAGTGACATCAAAACAATTTTGTCCAATCAATTTCCAGTTTTGCTAACCAACTATTGCCCATTACTATTGGTCAAAGACTGATCTTTTTGTTTTCTAATGGGAGTTGACTGAACTATTTGTCATACATATCCTTTTCTGTAAAGGAACAGTTTGCAATTATATTGATCTGCTTTTCTATTAGCTATCTGTCACCTTACACTACAATTGTAGTGTCGATGCTACACAAAGTAAATTCTGCATCATCTGTAGTGATTATAATATTGTGCAGATCACCTTTTTATAACTTCTTTTGAGGAACTTGTTGATTCAATTCTACATTCCTATTTGTTGCTTTTTGTTTTATTTGACAAGCTACTACAGAAATAGGTTGCACTAAGATTCTTTAAGAGAAGAGTTGTGTAAGGAATGACTGCCAATACATCAATAACAGTGACTTGCTGTCCTTGTTTCTGGAGCAAGGCTCTGTGAATTGTTCTTTTGCTGTGACCAATGCCTTTCATTCAAGCAGTCCATTGCAAGAATTCACAAGCCATTAGTATTCAAGTCTTCAGCCATTATCTCTGTTTTTACCTTGATTTCACTAGCAAGTTCCAGGGAGTGGGGAAAACTCTAGACCCAGTCAAACAAATAAAGCATTGCTAATATTACCCTAAATGAACCATTAATATATTGAAATTGACAGTTCACTCCTCCCAAGTTGTTTGTTCACATACGGCTCATCACATGTTTTATCAACCCTCCCCGAGCTCCCCTATTTCTAAATCCATGTGCTCCCAACATTCAAATTCTCTCCTATCATTGGAGATGGTCTTGAAGCCACAGTCTTTAAACTTGAATGAACGGGCACTGTCATTCTTAATGTGGCACTTGCTCACTGTTCTCCAAATCTGGTGGGAGCACAATCATTCCTCAATCCCTATTAACCAGATGTTGTAAAGACAACTCCTGAGCAGTGGGGAGAGAATGATACTGATGGAAACATGTTAGGCTATTATACTTGGTATTTTCTCTGTTGAAATAGGTGCAAGGGGGTCTGTAGACAAATGTAACCTAATCTCATGGTTGACTTTGGCCTATTAATGAGGAAAAAAAAAGTGATACACAAACTTGATCTGATTAAGACAGGACTTTATCAACAAAGTGGGGTCACTTAGCTGTGACAACAGAAGATTACTAATAATTGGTAAAACAAGAATGGCAGCCTGTATTTATATGAGCTGCATGCTGAAATTCCTTGAATATAATAAGGTTAAAATATCCACCAAGAGTGCATGTGATCTCTTGATTCAGGAGCATACTTTAAAATAAAAATTTCATTATCCTTGTTGTCAGCAAAATATCCACAATGCTTGAAATGGAGGAAGCAAGCATTTTCTAAACCTGGATTTGAGGAGTCTCCAGATCAAGTTGGGACATGATGAGATCATGATGGTAAATTTAAATAAGCACCGTGAGAAAAGAGATGAGAATTTAACAAAATGTGTAGACACATCACATTCGTTCAATTGGAGGGCTTAGAATTTGTTTTCGTCTGATAATGATTGTTCTATCAAATACGCAACCCTTTACATACAGTCTGCCTATTGCCATGAAACTTTCAGAATGTAAAATATTCTGTGATCAGGCTTGAACAGAAGATACCACCTCTCTTTCTCTCATTAATTTAATTGTTGTAACCTTACTGTGATAGAACTACCCAAAGAATACAACATCAATGCATCACTCATATTTTGTATTAATTAGAGAATCTCCCTTGGCACTGATCATAGTAAATCACAGGACACAATATTATATCACAGAATGCATCGTTATATAATAAATGAAGTTTTATGCCTTGGTAGTCCATCCTTTGACTGCAAGGAATTCTTGGTTATCAAGTTAGAGCTTGTTAACTATTACCTGTCCACTTAAGGATTCAGTAGGTAATTGGACCAAAACAGAGGTCTTTATCCCATACACCTGTGCCATGTGCTAATGAAGGTAAGAATAGCAGGATCAGGCAGATGAATGCGTGGCTGAGTAACTGGTGCAGGGGGCAGGGCTTCAAATTCTTGGATCATTGGGACCTATTTTGGGGGAGGTATGACCTATTCAAAAAGGATGGGTTACACCTGAACTCCAAGGGGACCAATATCCTGGCGGGAATGTTTAATATAGCTGTAGGGAGGGTTTAAACTAATTTGGCAGGGGGAAGGAAACCAGGATGTTAGGATAGAGGAAGAGGTATATAGAAACAAGTCCAAGACAGTGTGTAGCAAAGAAAGTAAGAGGGACAGGAAGGTGAAAGGACAGGGTAATTTGCTGAGCAATAGAAATACAGCGAAATCGGTAGCAGATACTGGTCTAAATGTACTGTATTTAAATGCAAGTAGCATTAGAAATAAAGTGGATGACCTAGTAGTACAGCTACAGATTTAAAAATATGACATTGTGGCAATCACCGAGTCATGGCTTAATGATGGATGTGATTGGGAACTGAATGTCCAAGGATACACAGTGTATAGGAAAGATAGGTGGGTAGGCAGAAGGGGCGGTGTGGCCCTGATGGTTAGCAATGATATAAAATCAATAGAAAGGAGGGACATGGGGTCAGAAGAAGTAGAATCCTTATGGGTTGAGTTAAGAAATGGCAAGGGTAAAAGGACACTAATAGCAGTCATATATAGGCCCCCTAACAACAGCCGGGATGTGGACTACAGGTTATAGTTGGAAATAGGAAAAGCGTGTCAGAGAGACAATGTCAAGATAATTATGGGGGATTTTAATATGAAGGTGGATTGGGAAAGCCAGGAAGGTAGTGGATCTCAGGAGAGAGAGTTTGTTGAAAGTCTACAGGATGGCTTTTTGGAGCAGCTTGTTGATGAGCCAACCAGGGGATCAGCTGTTTTGGATTGGGTGCTGTGTAACGAACCTGAGGTGATTAGGAAACTAAAGGTAAAGGAACCATTAGGAAGTAGTGATCACAATATGATTGAGTTCAGTTTCAAATTTGAAAAGGAGAAGCTGATAGCAGATGTATCAATATTTCAGTGGAACAAAGGAAATTACAGTGGCATGATAGAGGAACTGGCCCAAACTGATTGGAAATGTAACCTGGTTGGAGATATATTCCAAGAAAAAAGGTTATGAATAGAAAAATGGCACAAGTGTGGATAACGAGAGATGTTAAGTCTAAAATAAAAGCAAAAGGGAGGGCATACAAGGAAGCAAAAATTAGTGGGAAAACAGAAGACTGGGAAACTTTTAAAAACTTACAGAAAGATACTAAGAAGGTCATTAGGAAAGAAAAGATGAATTATGAAAGTGTTGTGAGAAATCCATATGGCTGTCACGTGACAGTAACGACAATGACCCCCGCTGACCAGAGGGCAGCACTGCTCCTCTGATCGGAAGTGATACTACTGTCAGTCAAGGTGCGGCTCCACCAACCCCTCAGGTGTGAGAATACCTTTTGCCTCTGAGCTTGCCTGACCAGTACCCTTTGTCTCTGAACCTGCCTGACCATTGGCTGTGGCAGGAAACTTTGTCTTTGACTCCCACACCATTGGCTCATTTAAATCACAACAGGTAGACTCCACCCAGCCTCCTAGCACCATAAAAAGGGCTGCATCCCCTAGCCCTTCCTCTTTGACAACCCCAGGAGTAGTGAGACAACGCTGCAGAGATCATTGGCAAGAGTGCAGCACCGCATCGTCAGGGAGCGCTTCACTCAGACTCAGGGAGCATTAAGGGCCAATGCTAGTGTGGGACAGGCATTGAAGTGTCATATCCTGAAGTTGTACATTGTTATTGTGTGCTTGTTTGTATCAGTGTGTGTGTGTGTGTGTGTGTGTGTATTTTACCCCAGTTGTGATTCCCCTCTTGTGTTTGTGGCATCCTGTGCGTGAGTGAGCATGTGTCTGTTCCCATCCATTCTGTCCCGCATTTACCTTTGTGATTAAACTAGTTTTGGTCTACAAAGCTCATGTCCAGAGTCCTCGATCCTTAAGACAGTAAGAACGATTTCACACAACAGAAAGGAAGTTGGCAGATAATATACAAAAAGATACTAAGAGTTTTTTTTAAATACATGAAGAGTAAAAGAGACAAAGGTAGACATAGGACCAACTGAAAATGATGCGGGAGAGATTATAATGGATAACAAAGAGATGGCGGAGAAACAGTCTTCACTGTGGAGGACATCAGCGATATACCTGATAGTCAGGGGTCTCAGGGGATAGAACTGAGTTCAGTCAAGATTATAGAGAGAAGGTGCTCAAGAAGCTAAATGGATTAAGAACAGATAAGTCTTCCGGACCAGATGAAGTGCACCCTTGGGTTCTGAAGGAAGTGGCTTTAGAGATTGTGGAGGCATTGGTAATAATTTTCCAGGCATCAATAGACTCTGGCATGGTTCCAGAGGACTGGAACGTCGCAAATGTAGTTCCGCTCTATAAGAAAGGTGGGAGGCAGCATAAAGAAATTACAGACCTATTAGTCTGACGTCAGTGGTTGGAAAATTATTGGAGTCGATCCTCAAGGATGAGGTTATGGAAAACTTGAGAGGTGCATGACAAGATAGGTCCAAGCCAGCATGGTTTCATGAAGGGAAGATCCTGCTTGACCAACCTATTGGAGTTTTTTGAGGAAATCTCAAGTAGGATGGATAAGGGAGAGGCTGCGGATGCTGTGTATTTGGATTTTCAAAAGGCCTTCGACAAGGTGCCGCATAAGAGGCTGCTAAATAAGATGAGAGCTCATGGAATTACAGGAAGGATATTAGAATGGGTGGAGTATTGGCTGATATGCAGAAAGCAAAGGGTGGGAATAAAGGGATACTGTTCTGGTTGGCTGCCGGTTACCAGTGGTGTTCCGCAGGGGTCGGTGTTCGGGTCGCTTCTTTTTACGCTGTATATCGATGATTTAGATTATGGTGTAAATGGTTTTGTGGCTAAGTTTGCAGACGACACCAAGATAGGAGGAGGAGTAGGGAGTATTGAAGAAACAGAAAGGTTGCAGAGAGACTTAGATAGTTTAAGAGTATGGGCAAAGAAATGGCAGATGAGATTCAATGTTGAGAAATGTGTGGTTGTGCACTTTGGAAGAAGAAATAAGCGGGCAGATTATTATTTAGATGGGGAGAAAATTCAAAGTACAGAAGTGCAAAGGGACTTGGGGGTCCTCGTGCAGGATACCCTAAAGGTTAACCACCAGGTCGGATTGGCGGTAAGAAAAGTGAATGCTGCGTTTGCATTCATTTTGAGAGGTATAATGTATAAAAGTAAGGATGTGTTGATGAGGCTTTATGGGGTACTGGTGATACCTCATTTGGAATACAGTATGCAGTTTTGGGCCCCATATCTTAGGAAGGATGTGCTGATGTTGGAGAGGGTTCCGAGGAGATTTACGAGGATGATTCCCAGAATGAAAGGGCTAACATACGATGAGCGTTTGTCGGCTCTTGGACTGTACTCAATGGAGTACAGAAGAATGAGAGGGGACCTCATAGAAACATTTCGAATGTTGAAAGGACTGGACAGAGTAGATGTGGCTAAGCTGTTTCCCTTGGTGGGTGAGTCCAGGACTAGAGGGCACAATCTTAGAATTAGAGGGTACCCATTTAGAACAGAAATGAGAAGAAATTTCTTTAGCCAGAGGGTTGTGGATTTATGGAATTCGTTGCCATATACAGCTGTGGAGGCCCAATCATTGGGGGTGTTTAAGGAGGAGATTGATAGATATCTAATTAGTCAAAGTATCAAGGGATACGGGGAAAAGGATGGAAATTGGGGCTAGATGGGAATAGTTTAGCTCATGGTGAGGTAGCAGAGCAGACTCGATGGGCTGAATGGCCTACTTCTACTCCTTTGTCTTGTGATCTTGTGAACACAGGATTCTGTGCTCTTTGGGTTGCAGGGATATTCACTGAGACAAACAACCACAGCTTGAAGATTATGCACTACGTGAAAGGCATACTTGTCTGCCCAAAGTCTTCCAATGTAAGGACCTATCCACAAGTGAATGTGCAGAATGGCACATCCCAAGGTCCAGGATCACATGCGGAGGGATGCACTGAAGCTTGCTGCAGCTGCCACAATGATTCTTAAGGGAAAGACCACTATATAAGGCCCTCCTACCATTGCACACTGAGAGGCTAGAACCTGTGCCAAAACCTGTTGGACTTATTCTTCATTAATCTATGCAAAAGGAAAACTGATATTATGCCAATTTAATGTAAACCTTACATTCAAATGGAATGATAAATTATGTTTTGTGGATGGTGGCATATGAATGAACAGCATTATATATCGGCAGATTTTATGAATAAAGTATATATTTTGGGAATAAAGACCTATTAATTATTCCTTGGGAAGAAGTAATTTGAAAGAACCTGTTCTAAGTGCTGCTTGGAGTACAGAGGTCCATATCCTGGGAAACTTCTTGCCCTTCCCTTCTGTGCCTGTAAAAAAAAAACAAAAAAACATCATCTTGATAAAAAGGACAAAGGCTCAGATTCAGTCAACTATCCTGACAGGTTGTAGTCACAGGAATATAACGCCATTTGCACAGAGCTCTTTTAAATCTATTCATCCACCATGCTTTGTTGTAGATGGGCCAAATATAACTAACTAGTACTTTTATTTCCATTACAATGAGGACATGAGAGAACTGGTCCCTCATTTGAGAATATTAGCCACAGAAACTGGCTGGCTGACACGCAGTGTATCTACATTCATGATTGAAGTAGTCTTATCTTTCTGGTTTAGGTTCACCGCTCAGAATTGTCACCCATGGTCCCACCAGATCCAGATATGGAGGGCCTACCTCACTGGCCCAGTCTTATAGCCTCACTGTTGGCGGTGCCTCCAACAGCACCCTATGGAACCCTGCTCCAAAATGTCCCCAAAAGTGTTGCCACAGCCCACCTTCTAGCTTGGTGAAGGATTTTTACATTGGTATTTAAAATATATTAACAATGAAGTAAATAAAGTTAAGTAAGGACTCCCCCCACCCCCATGGCCCTGCAAACCCCATTATAGTCACTGGGGCCGTGCATCCAGTGGAAGGACCAACCTGGCACTGGATCTAAGACATAATTCCCGAACAAAAATGCAAGATGAACTTCCCCTTCTGGACTCCATGTGGCAGAACGAATAGACAGATTCAGCATTCCGAATGCGTTAATAGATCTGAGAATTACCTACTTACTCTGACAAAGAAGGAGGCCTTTCAGCCTCTCAGAACCCATGTATTACTGAGGAGAATGAACAAACTTCACACAAACAGTACATGAGCTCAGTATTGAACCAGGATCACTGGACCAGTTGTGCTACCATGCCAGCAACATCCAGACCAATGAGGTGTATGCTTCATACCTAACCTGCAAGAACCTTTATATCTGTTCCTTTGTTAATAACAAAAATATGAATGTGAATCCTTGGAATAATAGCCGAATCTTTATTTATTGATCTTAACTTTTTAATGCTCTGAGGGACAACTGCAAAACTGGACACAAATCAGGTCTGCCTGCTCCTTTTCCTTCATCTTTTTTTGCTGGGAGTGAATAAGTCCCTGGCTGATCTGATGCCTGTAGATGGCCTCTATTGTTAGTGGATTTGAATCTTGCTTCAATTATACAAGACCTTGTTGAGACCATAACTGGAAATAGCGTGTACCAGTCTGGTCTTTCTGCCTGAGGAAGACTACATATGATAGAGGGGATGCAATGGAGGTTGGTTCCTGGGATGTGGGTTTGTCACATGAGGAGAGATTACGCAGATTGGACCCAGAGAAATGAGAGGTGATCTAATTGAAAAGTACAAAATTCTTATGGTACTTGACAGAAGAGACATTGTGATGTTATCTCTGGCTTGGGAGTCTGGAATCAGGGAGCCGCAATCTCAAAATTAGGGTTCAACAGTAAGGACAGAGCTGAGAAGAAATGACTTCAGCCAGAGGTTTAGGAATCTTTGGAATTGTCTGTCCAGGAGGGCAGTGGAGGCTCAGCCATTGAGTATATTCAGCATAGAGACTGCTGGGTTTTTGGCTTTTCAGGGAATCAAGGCATATGGGCATAGTGTAGGTAAGTGGCCCTGAGATGCCATCTATTGAATGGTGGTACAGTTACGAGGGGCCCAGTGGCCTATCTTGCTTCTATTTCTAATGTCCCCATGTTCTGACAGATTGGTGATCTGTATGGAGCTATATGGAGCTATATCTTTCTGTGTGCAGTTAATTTAAAATAGTAAAAGAACTTAAAGAAATGTGTGAAGTTGTACTGTTTAATTTTGATTCATTTCATTGATGCAAATGTACATACCACAGAGACTAGTGCTATTTTAACAGTAACTTAATCAGAGTGAAAAGCAATACATTATCTAACAATCAAGTAATCTATATCTTTCTCATACCCCCCACTACACCTCAGAGATGCAACAGTTTAATACCATCCTTTTGCATCAATGAAATGAATCTAAATGAAACAGCACAATTTCACATATTTCTGTAATTTCTTTTACTTTTTTAAATTACCTGCACACAGAACCACATAGCTCCATACAGATCATGCAAATAATGCTGTAATTAAATCATGCTATGAGTGTCAGCATCGGCTCAGTGGTCCCAACCACTCTTGTTTCTAATTCAGGAGGTTAAGTGGTTTAAGCCCCACTCCAAAGAGCTCAGCACATAATCCATACTGACATTTCATTGTCATACTGAAAGAAAGAATTGTATCCAAAGAGAGCATTTCAGGATCCCGGGATATTACATAGCATTCTGCAGCCAGTGAAATACTTTTGAAATATGACCACTGTTGTAATGCAGGAAATGCAGCAGTCAATTTAGATACAGCATGCTCCCACAAACAACAATTTGCAACTGACTAGAGGAATTTCTGCACAATTAGACGTGCCACTATTTGGATGAGAAATTTTAAAAAGACATACATTTATTTGGTGCTTTTCACAGCTGCAGGACATCCCGAAACACCTTAAAGCCAATTAAATTATTTTTGAATTACTGTCACTGTTGTGATAATGGAACATGGGGGCATTTTGTACATAGTAAGCTCCCATAAAAAGCCACATGATAATGAGAAAGTAAAACAGAAACTGCTGGTCCAACAGCATCCATAGAGACAGAAACAGAGTGAACATTTCATATCAATGAATTTGGTATTGGTATTGGTATTGGTTTATTATTGTCACTTGTACCGAGGTACAGTGAAAAGCTTGTCTTACAAACCGATCATACAGGTCAATTCATTACACAGTGCAGTTACATTGAGATAGTACAGAGTGCATTGAGGTAGTACAGGTAAAAAACAATAACAGTACAGAGTAAAGTGTCACAGCTACAGAGAAAGTGCAGTGCAATAAGGTGCAAGTTCACAACAAGGTAGATCATGAGGTCATAGTCCATCTCATTGTATAAGGGAACCATTCACTGTGTCTTATCACAGTGGGGTAGAAGCTGTCCTTAAGTCTGGTTGTACATGCCCTCAGACTCCTGTATCTCCTACCTGATGGAAGAGAAGAGAAAATGTCCTGGGTGGGTGGGTGGGGTCTTTGATTATGCTGGCTGCTACACCAAGACAACGAGAGGTAAAGACAGAGTCCAAGGAGGGGAGGCTGGTGTCCGTGATGTGCTGGGCTGTGTCCACAACTCTCTGCAGCTTCTTGCGGTCTTGGGCAGAGCAGTTGCTGTACCAAGCCATGATACATCCAGATAGGATACTTTCTATGGTGCATCAGTAAAAATTGGTGAGAGTCGAAGGGGACATACCAAATTTCTTTAGCCTCGTGAGGAAGTAGAGGCGCTGGTGAGCTTTCTTGGCCATGGCATGTACATGATTTGACCAGGACAGGCTGTCGGTGATGTTCACTCCCAGGAACTTGAAGCCCTCAACCCTCTCGACATCAGCACCATTGATGTAGACAGGTGCATATACACCTCCCCCTTTTCTGAAGTCAATGAGCAGCTCTTTAGTTTTGTTGACATTGAGGGAAAGGTTGTTGTCATGACACCATTCCACTAAGCTCTCTATCTCCTTCCTGTACTCCGACTCATCGCTGTTTGAGATACAGCCTACAACAGTGGTATCATCTGCAAACTTGTAGACGGAGTTAGAGCAGAATCTGGCCACACTGTTGTGAGTGTATAGGGAGTAGAGTAGAGGGCTGTGGACGCAGCCTGTGACTGGTTCATTCTTCTATTACCATTCCCTCCATACCTCCTTGATTTATATTTTCATCTCCAGCAACCACTCTCCTTCTCATGGCAGCTTCCTGTGCATCCGTGGGTAATGTATCATCTGCCTGGTTACTCCATCCTTCCATGTAAGGGCCACATTGAAGCAGCAAATCACTTGCATTTGTTTTAAGTAGAGTATTGCATTTGGAGTTTACAATGTGGTCTTCTCTGTTCTGGAGAAACTAAACGCAGATCGGCTGGCTGCCTTGCAGCACATCTCTGTCTAATCCACAAGGGTGACCCTGAGCTTCCTGTTGCCTGTCACTTTAGTTCTCCGGCCCACTCTGACTCTGACTCTTCTGTCTTTGGCTTTCAACACCATTCCAACAGAGCTCAATTTGAGCTCGAGGAAAAACTTTTCATCTTCCATCTAATGTGCTTCAGTGCTCAGGTCTCAGATAACCAGCCTTTCCAATTTGTGTCAGAACAGAGTGGTTCTGGTGTAATAGAAGGCATGTTGGGGGTGCTTTTTGGGTCAGGCAATGTCTGTGGGCAGGATGTTCAGGGTTGTTGTTTCAGTCAATAACCTCTCATGGTGGGCTGTTGTCAACTTTGGATGTTCGCCCTGTTTCGCTCTCCACATACGCTGCTTAGCCTGCTGAGTGTTTTCAGCACTTTCTGTTCTTGTTTCCGATTTCCAGTATCTGCTTTTTTGTTTAACTTTCAGCATAGTAGTGAATGTGTAATCTGTTTGAGAGACAAATATTCACTGAAGCACCAGAGGTAAGTTCAAATTAAGTTCATAGGACTCTTTTGTATCCAGCTGAGAGAGTGGACAGAGCTTAGGTTACTCCTCATCTGAAGGAGGGCACCTCTGAGAGGACTGCAGTCCCTCAGCACAAGAATGGAGTCTTTGCCTAGATTTTTGTTGATAAGTGTATGGTGTGAGACGTGAACTCTCTCCTTGGTCTCAGAGCTAATACCAGTAGCAACTATTCTCTCAAATGGATGGAAGAGCACCATCCAAAGAAGAGCAGTATGCCTTCCGACATTTATGCCTCAGCAACACCAAAACAAACAGTACTGATTTCAGGATATTACTGTGTAGCGTTTCCTTCTGCTTTTCCCATCACCATGTCCATCATCACTAATGTTTTCTCTTGAGTGCAGAGAAGAGATGCAGGTTGGCTCACACTCCCTTAGTGCCAATCTTCTGCCAAGGATTATGACCAGTCTTCACCTAAAAAAAGAGATGAGTGCGTTGATGAGTCTTGTAATCAGAGTGCAGATCTCAGGGTTGAATGTCTCATGTGCTTTGTGAGTTGTGGGAAGCTGAGGATTGATACAGGAGTGACTACGAGGGGAAATATAGATAGTGGGAAAGTGAACGGTAGCAGGGTGTGGGGTTATTGTGAGCAGTGAGGATGAATATGTGACAGGAGAGCAGAGGATAAGAGAGCAGAATTCCTGTGGTTTGCACTATGTCTTGAGAATTAGGAACCATGCAATTACTTCCTGCACTGTTGGCAAAGATGTTGGCTAGAGGGCTTCCCATTTCCAGGGACAAACAGAAAATCTCTCCACCCATCAACAGGTTCCAGGGTACATTGGGATATGTTGGTAGACATTCAAAAGGTGTTACAGCCAGTAGTCTCCTCTGAAGTGTTTTCCTGTCCTGCAGGAACTTGCTCTTCAAGAGGTGCTAACTGTCTTTAACTAGTGTTAGGAACATTCAATTTTAAATATCCCAAAAGGTGTGCAGTCACTGAATGGCACAGGTAGCACTGATTACAAGCTGGACACCAGTTAATAATCTCAGGGCACAAATATTTTGCACCGCATGAGAAAACACTAACAGTGTATGACCTTTTCCTGCATTCTGTTTCAAGTACAATTGAATGATAATGAGTCTATTCATATTTTGGATTTGGACGATACCTTGTTTTTTTTATCATGGATGAATATTTGAACTGCATTTCTTGTATCTGTGTTACCCACAAAAAAATCAATTCTCATGTAGCTTTACCAGCTTTCAAAAAATTAGGCTTGTCTCTAGGACTGACGATCTGAACAAAGTTATTCAGTAAACCATTTGAATTAAAGTGCTTCAAAATTAATCCTTTGATCCTATGTATTTGATCTGAGGGAACTTGTTCCTTCCTTGAACTTCTTAGAACATTGCAAACAGGACCCAGTTGGTAAAATAACTGAAACACATCTGCTCCATTATCCAAACCACATAGCTCTGATTGACTGCCAAAGGAAATTTAATTTAGGTGAATAAGTTTTCACCATTCAGCAGTTTGCCCAGCATCTTGTGATTATGACAGTTTGAGGCTCTTTCTAAACTGCTCAAGGTAAACAGAATGGCCCAATGCTTTTTTTTTGTGTAACTATCCTGACTTCATAGCTGAATGTGATTTGAGGTGGTGGCAGAGAAGTCTTAGAGGTAAATGCTGAATGAAGGTCTTACATTCTGCTTTTAACATTAACTTCCAAATGTGTGCTGTCAATTTATGAGGAACTCTGAAGTTATTTTCACAGCCATAAAGCAAGAAACATCCAGCTGAGGGATATAAGGAGGATCTCTGTCTTTACAAGATTTAAGAACGAAGTAATTTCTCTGCTGGACTGACTATAAAGGCACATATTTATATTCAAGTTCTAATACAAATAAGAAATTCTGAAATGCTGTCATTGCATTTCATGCAATTTTTATCAAATGTACAGATGCTAAAATGTGGACTTCATTATTCATTGTATTAAATATTGATAATCCAACATACATCAATCATTTTGAATATGCCAAAAAGTTGAATAACAAATTGTGCATAATGATGTGTTTCAATCTACATTTTGTTGTCACATTACAGGTCAGGTAAGCTAAACTACATCACAAATCAATAATTGCACCCAAACAGCTTCCAAAAATCCCAACATAGACAGACCATCATAATTGGAATTTTTGGCCATCCTTTCATGAAGAAAACAATTGAACGTGAGATATGCACAGACATTTTTTAGCAAACAGCTTGACAACAAGAATTAGACGCGTGAAAGAAGTTCTATTTCAGGCTTTGTTGTGAGAGGGGATTACCAAGTAGACAGAGGAAAGGATGTTCTCAAAGTCTGATTCAAGGAATACCACATTCCCTCCCACCTCACTACCCGCTACTGACCCATGGAAATCCCTAGCTCATGATTGTCCATGATGGAGAAGGAGCATTCAGGATGGCACTGAGAACCTTGAGTCCATGCATCGGCAGCACACAGAAGCCATGTGTAAATGGTGTAAGGACCACACCACCTCACAAACTGCAACTTTGGCAGATTAGAGTTAAAAGGAAGACAAAAGAGACTGTGGATGCTGGAATCTAGAGCAAAATCAGAAAGCAGGTCAAGAAACATCTGTGCAGGCAAAAGGTGTAAGTCAATGTTTCAGTTCAACACCCTGCTTTGGGACTGAGAGGGAACAGGAAAAATTGCTGATATATAGCAGTACGTTATGGGCAGGGATAGAGGCAGGTGTGTGATATGTCAAACCTGATGGGGAGGGGATTCTGAGTAGAGATACTACTGTGTTGAAATTTGATCCCAATCCTTACTGATTTTAGAAAACTCCAGCATACTATTCATCTATATATTATTTTACAGTTTAATTCCAATTGATCTAATCAAGAAGGAAACATTTTATTCTCTGAGCCATTTGTTAATTTATATCCATCCTTCTGATTTTCCATCTAACACGGTGATGAAACATGACAAATGCTTTAGTAATTTGCCAAGAGAGCAACTCACTCAATCTCAAACTCTGGAAAATATCCCACATTGGGGATTTTGTATGGCAGGATACACCAAATAACAACCACCCACTACAAAATCACTGTTTGTTGCCTGGATGCCAAATTTGCAAATATTTTAAAATTACAAGTTGCAACACTATGTGACTAAAAATGCAAATCAAGTGCCAGTCACATAACACATTTTCCAACCAGCCGAACAATCTACACTAATAGCTGATTTTCTTAAAGATAATTTAACAGTTAAATTTCTACAGTAAGTAAAAAATGAAGGAATAAGACGCCATGTCTGTAAATCTTGAGCTTTGGTGTTAGAGATGTGTAAATAACCACAGTTGTAAATATATTATGTACAAGTCTGGCTCACTTTAGATCAAATCACCTTGGAAAACTGAAAATTAATAATCATCACTAAGTAATCAGGCAGGTATGCAAAGGAATGATAGTCAAGCACCTTAGCAATATGTATAAACATGAGTATTAAATTAGCAACATAATGGTTCATGTCTTTCTTTCTTGATAACAAATAGTTTCAGAATATATACAAAAAACACACACAGGCATAAATTATATAGTTCTACCACATTGTTATTATTTAACTTCCAATATGTTTGTCATTTTGTCTATGGCTTGCTTTGGAATCTTTATCTAATTGGCCCAAGCAGGTTAATGTTAAGTAAAACGCTTTGGGAATAAATCTAATCAACAATTCAAGCTCTGCATCCCCTTAATTGGAAGGGTGGTGGATAATTCCAGGAAAAGTACCAGTAAATAACATCAATTCTGGGAGCCAAATACAAATGGCATGATTGTGCAGCTGGAACTGAGACACAGCAGGACTTCTGCCCGCCATGAGGCTGCTGCTCTGATGTCACCATAAATTCCATGATCAGCTCATTTAAATATGCTGATGTGGCCAGACTCTGCAAACACAGTCTGCAAAACATTTGAAATGTAGAGTTTGTGTTGGTGGACAGGAGGGGTGGGAGTGTGAATCAAAATCATCTGCAGAGGCAGAATTTAGATTGTGGTCGGGCATTACAGATACTTGATTGTTGAAAGACTGGAAGGAAGAGGATTCAAAAGTAGCTGGAACAAAAATGGAGAATTGATACAGCAGTGGGATGGAAAACCTGCTGAGGGTCAAAGGAAGTATGGCAGTGATAAAGACAGCATTGCAGGAAACATGCACCTTGTGGCTAGCAGCCTGGTATTTCAGAGATGGGAACTATAGAATAGGGCACCAATGATGTTGTGTGTTTGGAATTAGTTATCATAACCACCAGAAATGTAGCACAGTGAGCATTTCACTAAAGCCTGGGACTACATTGCAGAGTAGGAATAAGGTAGCCAACATCAGATAGCATACATTCTGTGATTTTGTTCCCCTGACACTTCCTTGCAGTTCTCTTGGTACATTGCATTCTTCATTTATTGGTTTGGTGATACCAGATGAGTCAGAGGTGATGGTGAGAATCTGATGGCGAGGATATGTGGAGATTTTGCAGAAATCCCTCAATTTGCATCCTTTGTTCTTGTGGATCTTGCTCTGAAAAGGATTGTGAATATGCACCAAACAGCAAGGGCCCATATTTATATCTTTATTTTCTTTGGCATTCCCATAGAACTGAGGACAACTTGCTCCTACTCCAAATCTGTGGACTATGAGGTGTTTGGGAAATGTCAGTGATGGACCTGCAAACTGTGCCACAACTAGGACCGGAGGTGCTTGATGGGAGAGCTGAGTGGATAGTTTGGGAGGTGATTCATTCCTTCTACCATTACCTTTAACTCAGCTTCTATTTACTCTTAATGAATGGAGACAATGTTCTCACTACCATCCCAAATGCCCCTTCACCATTTTGAATAGTGATGGCACATAAATTACACTTTTTCCAAGAAAGCTTTGAAAATCCCTTGATTTGTCCTCTGCTAATCCCTTGCCATGATGGAGCTCAGACTAGAGTACCTGTTCTCAGACTCTATTGTCAAACATGTGAATGATGTTTGACAATAGATTCCTGCCCGGTGGAGCCAATTTAATGTAATTAGGGCTTCGCCTGGGATGTGTTTACCCCGCCAGTGGATTGGGAGGATTTTGCAAAGACAATAGCACTAGGGGTGTCTTTCCAGTGGTATGAGGTGCCTGCTGTTAGGTAGTCCTTGTCTCAGAAGCATAGAGAGCAGGAATGACTGTCATCCTGTCCACTATGAACTTTGTGCTGAGTTTGAGTTTGATCTTCCAATACTCATTTCCTCAGACAGCCAAAGGCTGTATTGCCACAATGGAGATAGTGATGAATATCATCACCATTGTTTGCCTTCATTAGTGGTGGAAAGGGTTTCATCATGGACTTTCACTGTTATAGGGTGATGTTATATGTGGGGGAGAGTTTGGCCTTTGTTGTGCAAATGTTTATTGTCAGACCCATTCTCTCATAAGCTTCAGTGAATTAATTAATAGTGACTTGGAGCTTGGCCTCTGAATGTGCACATAAGCAAGCACCATCTATGTACTGCTGCTTTGTTAGAGAACATTTAATGCAGCAGAACATCCCATGCTGCCTCAGAGGATTATTATCAAAGTATACAGAATGAATCTTAGGAGAAGTGACTAAAAGTTTGATCAAAGAGAAAGATTTTAAAAGTGTGCCTTAAAGGAGAAGAGAGATGCAAAGGGATTTCTAAAGCCCAAGTTGCTAAAGGTTTGGCTGTGAATGACAGAGCGATTAAAAATCAGTGTTGTACAAATGGGACAGAATTGAAGAAGTCCAGTTGTTGAACTGGAAGAAGTTACAGAGACACAAAGGGAGAGATTTGAACACAAGGGCGAAAATTTTAGAATGGAGGTATTGCTGGACCAAGGGCTAGTGACAGTCGTCGAGCATGAGGATGATGGGCCTCTGTACCTCCCTCTGCAACTGGATCCTCTACTTTCTTACCTGGAGACCACAATCAGTGCAGATCAGTAATAACATCTCCTTCTCGCTGACAATCAACTCAAGTGCACCTCGAGGATGCGTGCTTAGCCCACTGCTCTGCTCTCTCTACACTCATGACTGTGTGGCTAGGCACAGCTCAAATGCCATCTATAAATTCGCTGATGACACCACTGTTGTTGGTAGGAACTCAGATGATAATGAGGAGGCGTACAGGAGTGAAATAGATTGGCTGGTTGAGTGGTGTCGCAACAACAGCCTTGCACTCAATGTCAACGAGACCAAGGAATTGATTGTGGACTTCAGGAAAGGGAAGTGGGGAAAACACACACCAGTCCTCATTGAGGAGTCAGCAGTGGAAAGGGTGAGCAGTTTCAAGTTCCTGGGCATCAACATCTCAGAGGATCTGCCCTGGGCCCAACATATTAATGCAATCATGAAGAAGGCATACCAGAAGCTTTACTTCTTTAAGAGTTTGAGGAGATTTGGTATGTCACCAAAGATTCTTGCAAATTTTTACAGATGTACGGTGCAGAACATTCTGACTGGTTGCATCACCACCTGGTATGGAGCCTCCAATACACATGATCACAAGGGGCTGCAGAGGGTTGTAGACTCAGCCAGCTCCATCACAAGCACAACCCTCCCTGCCATCGAGGAGGTTTTCAAGAGGCAATGCCTTAAGAAGGTGGCATCTATCATTAAGGACCCTCACCACCTGGAACATGCCCTCTTCTCATTACTACCATCAGGGAAGAGGTACAGGAGCCTGAAGACCCACATTCAATGTTTCAAGAACAGTTTCTTCCCTTCTGCCATCAGATTTTTGAACAGTCCATGAATCCATGAACTCTACCTTGTTATTGCTCTTTTGCACAATTTTATTTACTTATTTATTGGTAACCTATAGTAACTTTTATGTCTTGCACTGTACTGCTGCCACAAAACAACAAATTTCACGACATACGTCAGTAATAATAAATCTGATTCTGATTCTGAATGAGACAGTGCCAGTTGGGATACAGTCACCAGAATTGTAGATAATCTCATTTTCACAGTGTGCATTTGTCATATCATTACATGAAAGCACAAGAGCATTCCTGGAGGAGCTAATATATGCAGCAAAATCCAATGCAATTCATAAGGCCAATCTCAAGATTGATTTTACACAATGCAGCACTTCCTGATAGCATGAATACAATCCGCCATCTTACCTGCGGTTGCCCTTGCAGGCAGCCTCCAGATTGGTCAATGCACTCAGCAATGATGCAGAAGTGCATGCCTCAGGGGAAAGGTTTGAAAAGAATGTCTGCACACAACTTCCAAGAGATCTAGGATCGACCTGACACCAAGCCTAGCCTCCCACTGATTAGTGAGCACTCAGATCCAGGAACAAGAACCAATAGCACAGCTATTATCACTTGCATAACCATATATTCTCCACCTGATGACATTTCCAACTTGTTTGATGTATTCATTTTTTTAAAGATGGTCAAGCTTCAAAAGATCCATCATTTGAATATAATGTTTATGCACAGGAGTGGATTTTATTCGTTGATTGCATTAGACCAACACTCTGGAATGATCATTTGCCTTCTTATCCTAGCCTTAGGATACAGAAATACATTAACATAAATGAAACAAAATATTGAGAATGGAGGCAACATTCAAACTTATTTTTCAAGCTAAGTTAGCAGTATACCTAGCTGTTTGGTTGTGTGGAGATTAGTTTAATGTAGAATTCTATCTGCTACAGATTCAATGCAGTTGCTCTCTTGTTTTATAAGGGTGCTTGTATACTTTCTATAGACTGCGATTTGCATGGCTTTAGATCTGACAGTGCCATGGTGGGACTGGCAGTGTAGGAGTAAAACCGTCCTGTGTTCATCTGAATAGCTGGATATTAAGTTTCCCCTTTAAAGATTCAGTGACTTAACACTAAAATGTAACAATCTTCATTTTGATCCACGAACTCCCTGAATCTGCAGAAGGCAAAATGTGGAGGCCACAGGTTTGAGACTGTTAACTCCAATGTTATACAAATGACCACACAACCGGCTATGTGTAACTGGAGGCAGTTATAACCTGGCTCCCAGAAACAAACATGAGAACCATCTGCGGTTACAGGGTTGGATGGGGATGAATAGATCCTCACAGACCAAGCAGTAGAGCATTGCATGACCCATCAGGGGGCAACATACAGATTCCACCTTTAGCCGATATCTGTGCATTTGACTGTTTCCTTGAACAGGCTTTGATATTTAATGGTAAAAAAACAATACTAGGGTTGTCACTTTGTGTCAAGCCCAAAACTGGATAGGGTAGATTGTGGCACCAGGGTGGAACCTAAGGAACTCATGTGAATTTGTGGGCTGATTTTCAATCATGTACTGCAGAATCAGTGTCAAATTGCCAACCACGTGTAATTGCCATGACATTAATAGCAGGAAACAAAATTGTCCATTTAAATACAGTTGCTATCAGTTGGTTAAAGATAAAAATATATGTAGGAACATACTCGTACTGGAGCTTAACAGTCATGACTGACTGATCCTAGGGAGGGAATTGGAGAATATTCAGCATGCTCCATTTCTTCAAGCTAATGAGCCTCATTCAATCCCCTGCCCTCAAAGTGGAACCTATTCTTCCAGAACTCCAGTAGCTCCATGACTGAAGCAAGATTTGATGTGTTGACTTCATATTACTGTATGACTCCTTCAGGCTCTGTAAACACAAATCATGTGTAGAAATTTACTCTTCAATAGGTTCTCACTGTGGGAAAGTCTTTTAAATATATTAAGGAACAACTTGGGAGTGGAAATTTAAGACAATAGTAAAACAGTCATTATTTGACTATAATATCTAAATCCAGGTGTGTACATAATAACTTTGATAACTTCTATCTTTCTGAACAGTATGGTGAAGATGTGAAGTTAATCACCTGATTATCATTGAGAGGAGGCAACAGATGAGTTGGACAGCACCTGTAGGTTACAGACAATATCCCAGATGGTGTTGGATCTGCTATTTCATTGCTGTGCATGTTCCAAGTTCCAGTAAGTTTCCAAAACCCATGAGGCCAACCTGCTATTTGATAACATATCATCCAATCAGAATAAGGCACAGAATGAAGATGCGGACATTTACACTGATCACACTTCAGCTTTTAGTTTTTTTTAAACCAGATTGCATACAGAATCAAATTTAGTGCCAAGTTTAATTTTTCTTCTACTGAGAATGAATCATCAGAAATCTGTTTCCCCAAAAGTTTTGGGGTTAATAAAATTGTGGATTGTTTATTGAAAAGTGTACCCAACATTGTATAAGGCATATTCAGGGTCTCCAATATGTGTAGTGCATTACTATAATGAATTATTTGCTCATCTCTCAGATCATCTGTTGCATTATGCTTACACCAAACCAGGATGAAGATTTAGCCAGAATGACAAGCATGAGATTCTGGCTATGGAGCTATGCTCTAGCTTGAAACTGAATGAGTAACCAGCCTACATAGTAGAGTATGTTTGAAAGACAGTTTTATGACATTATATGCCAGGTAATCATGATCAATGATTAACAAACCAGAGCAAGTTTATGGAACTATTTAAATGACAATACTGCTCACATTGTAGTCCATGACACATTTATACTTCCAAAGATCACATTCAGTTCAGGTCAGAATGAGTTGAACAGGATTTGTCCCTTGAATATAACAAGCTAGATTTTCCTGTGACTTTCAATTGCATAGGCTCCACAATCAGAGTAGGGAATCATGTTTTGGTACCTCAGAGCTTACAGGAAAAGATGACCAGATCATTTTAATATTCTTTTTGATTGAAAAAAGGCATTCTCAGATTGGTGTTCCCTGAGCTAAGATCAGGGTGAAAGTTTGTGTAGGCATAAAATTAAAACCTGACCTGAACCATCTGAACCCAGTCCAAGTCTGAGGACTTTTGCTACTCAGCCAGATCCAACCCAATCCAACCCTGGCTATGCAGAATCCTATCCCAGCTCAGGCATGCCGCACCCTCTTGATCCAGCATTGTAGGTCTGCCTCATGATCCCCACTAACATGCAAAAGTGTGCTAATTTATAAAGTCCTAAGAATTGGTGCATTTATTTAGAAAGAGCCAACCTGGCCCAATACAACCTGAGATTGAGGAGATCATTTTTTTTCAAAAGCAATTTGACCAAAGCCTGACAGAGATGGCTTGATTCCAAGAGGCTCAGGTTGGGTAGTTAGGTTCCAATTAGAGGGTGATGTTTTAATTCCAAACCCCATTGATCTGAAACCTTAACTCTTTTTCTCTCTCCTCAGAGTATTAATAAATTTTAATTCAGATTTCAGGTGGTTGCTTTTGTTTCGATAGCTTCCAGTGAGGGTTCATATCATAATTCAATGCACAATCCAATATAGCAGGCCCTTCTGGCCCAATTCAACAGCTCATATATCTTATTCAGTCTCAGTGTAATCCTCCAGAGTGCATTCCTCTTGAATCCAAGTTGAAATTGTGGATCACTCCAGATCATCATTAGTTATTCCCACCTCTTCCCAAAGCTCCTCCCATCACCAGATATACAATCAATTCAATCCTGATACCCCTGCAGTCTCTCTACCTTCTCCCTGTGACTGGTACACTACATCCTGGAGCGAAATTATCCTCTATGGAACATGAGCATGTGCTGAAGAAGGAACTAACACTGTGTTGCTCTTTTCCACATTACCTTTTGAAATTTGCCACTCTTGTCCCAGTGGTCTATGCAATGTACTCAACGGTGAAATAAATTTGCATTCATGTTGCACCTTTCATGCCCAAGGTGTCCCAAATCTCTTCACAGCTTACAAAGAACTTTGGAAGTCCAGTCACTGTTGCAGCGTAAGAAGTAAGATAAATTGATATTTAAATGTCTTATATATCACAAAGCATGAAACAGGTGTCACTAGTGCAGTGTAAAGCAAACAGCAAACATTTGCAAGGTGGTAGCTTTCTGTTCCATGTTTGTCCTGGCTGGATTCATGCCTAAATTCAGGAGCAAAATGATTTCCATGTCAATGGTTCAGTGAAGGGAAGACAAAACGGACATAGAACTGAGTCCGCAGAATGAAGGGTGTGAGGAGATATGCACAGCTGGAAGCAGTTTCAGAGGTCAGAGGGAGAAAGGTTACCGCAGAATTGGTGAATGAGAGCAAGAACGCTAAAGTCAGTGCTTTGAGGGCTGTGTTGGGATATGTCAGATTAATCCTGGGAATTAATCCACGATTTACAGTGATACAACACAGAAGATTGAACCGGACCTGCATCAGACCTTTCCATAAACTCTGGGGGATTGAACTGAGATGTGTCAAACTGCCAGATATTTTGTGAATTGAACTGGTAAAGAGCAGTGATTCTATGGGATGAGTTGGACATACAGCAATGGTAACTTTCACAATGTGGAGTGAGTGATGGATGGATTAAAGTTTCTAGCCACTGATGCATGTCCCTTCCACCACCCCTATGCTAGGTAGTTATCACAATATATCAGTTTAAGAGTTTACTGTCACTACAAATTCAATCACCAAGTGTTTATAGTTAGTGTTTGATTCTTCAGTTCCTGGGAACAGCTACAACTTATACTTAAAAAAAGTAATGAATGCCCTCATTGGTAGTCGCACCCAGAAAGAGAAGACAATCCAGCAATGAGAGCTGGCCATTAATGGTGTCAACAAGTATGATTTGAGGCACCATTTAATGATACAGAGATAAGAATCAAGAGGTTTAGAATCTGGAACCAAGGTGAAGTGGAGTGGAGTGCAATAAACAAACAACTCACAGGATAAGACACCAGATATCACCAAGATTAAGTTGAAAGTTTATAGTCATTGCTATATCATGTGATACAATACCCATAGGATCCGGTCGCTGTTACATAATTTAATTTAATCCCTTTCAGTCAATGCAATAGAACCCAGATCAATACCCCACAGTATAAAGTCACCACAACATGACCCAATTCTATTCCCCACAGCACACAGTCACTGCTATATGATTCAATTCAAGCCCCAAGAGTTTATAGTTACAACTACATATCCTACAGTTTAGTCACTTTCACAAATCCCCATTCAATCTCTGAATACATTTGCATCTGGCCATTCCAATTCACCGCCCCACATGATACAATCATGCCTACGGTCCCAGTTCAATTTCCCACTACTGCAAGACACCTTTTCAATACTGCACTTGTAATCATCATTACATGTCTCTGTTCAATCTTCCGCAACAATCTAGTCACTGGAAATGGTAAATTGAATCTTCCAAAGTAGAAAGTCATGGTTACACATGCCTCGGTTGAATACCCTTATCTATGCAATTATTAGGCAAGACCCCAAACTCCAATCTCACATATACATTTAAGAAGATCACTATCATCCCGGTACCAAAGAAAAGCAAGGTAACATGCCTCAATGACTACCGACCAGTGGCTCTGACATCCACCATCATGAAGTGCTTTGAGAGGTTGGTCATGGCTCGCATCAACTCCAGCCTACCAGACCACCTGGACCCATTGTAATTTGCCTATCAGCGAAGCAGGTCTACAGCGGATGCCATCTCCCTGGCCCTACACTCAGCTCTGGAGCATCTGGACAGTAAAGACACATACGTTAGACTATTATTTATTGACTACAGCTCTGCCTTCAATACAATGATTCCAAGCAAGCTTGTCACCAAACACCGAGACCTAGGACCTCAACACCTCCCTCTGTAACTGGATTCCTTGACTTTCTAACAAACGGACTGCAATCAGTGAGGATAGGCAGCAATACCTCCGGCGCGATTATTCTCAACACTGGTGCCCCACAAGGCTGTGTCCTCAGGCCTCTACTCTACTCCCTATACACTCACGACTGTGTGGACAGATTCTTCTCTAACTCCACCTACAAGTTTGCAGATGATACCACCGTTGTAGGCCGTATCTCAAACAGTGATGAGTTGGAGTACAGGAAGGAGATAGAGAGCTTAGTGGAATAGTGTCATGACAACAACCTTTCCCTCAATGTCAACAAAACTAAAGAGCTGCTCATTGACTTCAGGAAAGGGGGCGGTGTACATGCACCTGTCTACATCAATGGTGCTGAGGTCGAGAAGGTTGAGAGCTTCAAGTTCCTGGGAGTGAACATCACCAACAGCCTGTCCTGGTCAAATCACGTAGATGCCTCGGCCAAGAAAGCTCACCAGCACCTCTACTTCCTCAGGAGGCTAAAGAAATTTGGTTCGTCCCCTTTGACTCTCACCAACTTTTACTGATGCACCATAGAAAGCATCCTATCTGGATGTATCACGGCTTGGTATGGCAACTGCTCTCCCCGAGACCGCATGAAGCTGCAGAGAGTTGTGGACACAGCCTAGCGCATCACGGACACCAGCCTTCCCTCCTTGGACTCTGTCTTTACCTCTTGTTGTCTTCGTGTAGCAGCCAGCATAATCAAAGACCCCACCCACCCAGGACATTCTCTCTTCTCTCTTCCCTCTTCCATTGGGTAGAAGATACAGGAGCCTGAGGGCACGTACCACCAGACTTAAGGACAGCTTCTACCCCACTGTGATAAGACTATTGAACGGTTCCCTTATACAATGAGAGGGACTATGACCTCATGATCTACCTTGTTGTGACCTTGCACCTTATTGCACTGTACTTTCTCTGTAACTGTGACACTTTACTCTGTACTGTTATTGTTTTTTACCTGTACTACATCAATGCACTCTGTACTATCTCAATGTAACTGCACTGTGTAATGAATTGACCTGTACGATCGGTTTGTAAGACAAGCTTTTCACCGTACCTCGGTGCAAGTGACAATAATAAACCAATACCAATACAATACATATGCCAATTGTCTGGTTTTCTCTGATTAGCTTCTGACTCCATTTCTGCTCTATCAGCAATACCTAAAGCTTGGGGTCAGCTCAGTGTGGGAGCGAAAGGGAGAATGAAAGTGATGGGTGACTGGAAGCTTGAGGTCACTAATTTCCTCTGGTGATTTTCCCTCCACAACTTCCAGTCTAATACTCCCCCAACCATACCCTGTCCAGATTCTTGCCATCTGAAACATTTCTAACATCTTCTGAATAACCTTTAGTCATTTCTGGTTTCCTCATCCCATGTGGTTCATTTTCAGCTGGATGTCTGATCCCTCAACACCTCTATCCCACCTGCAAATGCCTTGAGAGCTCTTCACGTTTTCCTTAAACAGAGGCGAAACCAGTGTCACTCCACCAACAGCTATCTTGTCCTTTAACTGCACTTACTTCCTTCAAACAAGAAGTGTGGCAATGGGACACCCTTTGGGTCCAGCCTCAATCTGTAACTATTCTGGGATATGTGGAGCATTCCTTACTTCAGTCCTTCTTAGTTCCCATCCATCACCTCCATCTCAATAATTGAGGTCTATATCGTGCCTCCTAGGCACCTTCCCATGAAAAGGCAGGAGATGGAACACTTAATTTTCTACCTCCTCTCTCCCACAGTCCATGACCCTGGACACTCTATATGGGAAGCAGTAATTCACCTCTTTCAATTTATTACACAGACATAGTCATTCTCTCACTGAATCATATCTCACACACAGTGCGCCAGACTCCTTCATCCCTATCCCTGAGTACAGCTTGTCCCACCAGCAGGACAGACCACTATAGGTGGTACCATACCGGTATACAGGCAGGAGGATCAACCTTTCAAGTCCTTAATGTTGACATCAGATTCTATGAAATCTCATGGCATCAGGTCAAACAGGCCTTTTCTCCTGATTACCACCTACTGCCTTCCCTCAGCTGATGAATGTGTTTCTCCATATTAAACAAAACTTGGAAGAAGCACTGAAAGCAGCATGAACACAGTATGTACTCTGGGTGGGGGACTCCAGTGTTCATTACCAAGAGGAGCTTAGTAGCGCTACCACAGAACGAGCTGGCAGTGTCCTGAAGGACATAGCTGCCAGAGTGGGGATGTGATAGGTGGTGAGCGAACCAACACTTCACCCTTACATATCTACCTGTTGCAGATGCATCTGCCCACAATAGAATTTGTAGAAGTGACTACTGCACAGTCCTTGTGGAGGGAAAGTCCTGACTCCACAACCATCTATCATTCTGTGGCACACTTGTTAAATAGGATATACAAAATTGATCTGGCAGCTCCAAACTGGGCATGCATGAGGTGCAGTGAACCATCAACAGTGGCAAAAATATGAGTAAACACAACATGCAGATTCATGGCACAGTCTCTTAATCTGAGTGACGAGATGAGTCTATGCCCTTGATCTCTAGGATGCACATTCATAGCCCATAACTACGGTAGGCAACAAGCTTCCTTTGATTCCACTGGTGATCCAACAGTTCACCTCCCTATAACTCACAGGGTCCCTCCTTCAAATGTGCCCAACACAGTTTTGCTCTACCTTAATAGTAAATGGCTGAGATATTTCAGGTTCATATCTTGGCCCATGAGCGACAAACTTAGCATTATTTCAATACATGTGCGAGTAGATGGATCAACGAGATGGCCTTAAAATTATTCCTTGGGTGTGCAATAGATAAAATTCAGCATTCCCATTTCCACCTTGTCATTACTTGGGCTGTTCAGAATCCTTATCCGTCCCCTCCAGAGACAAAGGCAAACAGGGAATAGTGTCTTTATTGGCAGTTACTTTCTTCAGGGAGGTGCACACCGTGGCAATATAGCACCAAGTCATCTTAAATAAACACCCGGAGGCCAAGTGGTTCCCATCATTTCCATTGCAAGGCTGTCCACCTTTTGCATTCACACAACTTGCAGCCTTTTATGCCTTTTACACTTGTCATCTCTTGGTTTCTACTGCACCTACTTGTAATATCCATGTGATTTGGTGAAGACTCTTATGCCGTTACCATTTCAGTCAGTTTGTTTGACTATATGCCTCCTGAAATGTTAAGTTCACTGTGTTAAAACACCTGATCTGAAAATGTCTAGAAGTTGCAGCTTTTTGCAAGTATTTTCAGCCTGACCATGCCTTCATCCAGCTGTTTCCTCTGATCTCCAGTCACACATGCCAAACTTGTAGTTTTCCAAAATCTCTGATGGTACAAATAAAAATATACAAGCAATTTTTTTTAACTCTAAGCTCATATGAGATCTCAGCTGTAGATTGTGATACCAGCAAACTCACAAATGTTTCATCCATCTCCAGCCCTTCAGCTAGCAACTATATTGCCTGCCACTTTTTGCCTATGGCTGCATTTCTTTTTCTCTGTCCTTCCCTGGGACCTCAATAATACCATTTCAGTATCATTTCCAGTCATTCCACATATAGAACAAATGACTGAGACTGCTTATATCTCTCATGCTAGGTGTCTTAGCTACTAAATCCATTGCCTGTCATCATCATTGCTCTACTCTGTTTGCTGTTTTCTTTGTAATTGATCTCTGGGCTGCTCCTTCTTCAAGCAGCACTGTCCAAAATGCACAATCTGTTCGCATCCATAGTATTCATAAAGGGCTGCGTGCAGCTGAATTTTGGAATCCAAATGACATGACGTGTTTGAACAAATTATTGTTGGTGTGTGTGTAACTTTGGAAAACTTTTAAAATTTGTATTTCATTATAAGAGTAGAATTCTGTATAAACAGAAATAAGATCCTATTCATTGATTTGTAACCATTAGTACATCGTTGTGTTAGCAATTGTGACTCATTTTGTGATAATTTGTAGGTCATCTTTATTTGGGTTGGCACAAAAACTGACCTAGATCTGCAGAGACAAAAAGATATCTGCCTCAGCCCAGGACACTCTTGTTACATCAACCTTCTGTTGAGTTTTGGTTAGATGAAACATGGAGTACTATGTGCATTTCTGGTTGTCATATTATGGCAAAGATACAGAGGCAGAAATAAGTGGTATTTCTGTCAAGAAAAGTGAGCTGGCTGGGTCCATTTTCTCCTGAAAAGAGAAGACAGAAAGGTGACTCAGTAGAGATCTTTTTAATTAATAAGTTAGATGCAGTAGGTACAGAGAGAATGTTTCCAAATCTAGAGAAGATTTTTGAGGCTGTCAATTTAAGAATGCCACTTAGAAACAAAGGAGAAACTCAGAAAAAAATTCAATACATTCAAAAAGAGTGGAGGAATTTTCTGCCACAGAAAGTAACTCTGACAGGTGGTATGGATACATTTAAGGATAAACACATGAAGAAGCAAGTGATTAGGGCTCTACTGATGGAGTAAGTAAGGAAGGATGCAGTTTAAAATTTAAAGTCGAACTTGTTGTCATACGTACATGTATGCACAGGTGCAACGAAAAACTTACTTGCAGCAGCCTACTTCTGCTCCTTTGTCTTGTGATTTTGTGAGCAGCATTACAGGCACACAGCATCATATATGCAGTATTTACAAGAAAAACATAAATTAAACAGAAATTATACATAATTTTTAATAAGAAAAAAACACATTTAGAACTAAACAAAACAAAGTCCATTATAGTGCAAAGTGTTCAGAGTGGTCATAGTGTTGCTAAACTGTAGTGGTGATTGGGGTTTTACCAGTTGGTTCATGTGGAGTATAAATGTTGGTGTGGACTGGGTAAGCTGAGTGGTCTGTTTCCATGCTGTGTGCTCTAAGTTCCAGGTAACAATCATGAAAAAAGTTGAAGCACAATATTATAAAGTACCATTGCTATCTGTATCAAAGTTAAATATATTAGTATCCATTTTCATTTTTGGTGGGCTGGTAGTGGATTAGCCAGTCATCCGATGTCCTGCCTGATCTTTTTCGCTGTTGTTTTCAATGAAAAGCAAAGTTGGATGCCTTTTATAAGCTGTGATGAAAATAAGCCATTTTATGAGTTGAAACAAATTGGTTCAGTTACTGAAAGATCAGGGAGATTACTGCAATGTGTAGCGGCTGCTACTGCGATGTGAAAACAAGACACTAGTCGATGGGTTTCAGAACAAGAACTGGTTTATTTTCCCACCTTGCATGGGCCTCTTAAGAGAGACTGTTCCCGCCCACCGAAAATGGAAATGATGTATACGATACGTCATCAAACCTTTCCCGCGTGCGGGTTCTCCCTGTCGCTTGGGGAAGATGAAGGCCCAACACCATCTTGGGCCTCGCCGCTCCGACGACGCTTGACCCGACTGCCGAGCCGGTTCGCTTGCTTGGACGGTGAGTCACTACACAACCCCACCCAGAACTGGCGATACGGTCCCCAAGGTCCACGGGCTGTGTTAGCCGTTGCTTAGGAGGTCGGCCTCTGCGTCGCTGTGCTGGAACCTCGACTGGTTGTTGTAGATCTAAATGGGCCGGTTTGAGGCGGTCCGTGTGAAGACCTCTTCCTTGCCCCAATGTCCAAAATAAAAGGTGGGACCCATTATTCCTGATGACCCGGAACGGCCCCTCGTATAGGTCGTTGCAATGGTGCCCGAGGTGTGCCCCTGCGAACGAAAACGAACTTACAGTCTCGTAGTTCCTTGGGCTCACAGGATGGGGCTTGACCATGCCACGAAGTGGGAATCAGTGCCAAATTGCCGAGCCTCTCGCGCAGTCTTTGCAGGACTGCCGTGGGTTGTTCCTCTTGAGTCCCGAAGGGCAGGTATGAAATCCTCTGGGAATGACAGGGGCGCCCCGTACACGAGTTCAGCTGGACGAAGCATGGAGACCTTCCTTGGGGGCAGTGCGTATGCCAAGCAGGACCCAAGGCAGTTCGTCGACCCCAGTTAGGACCCTTCTGGCGGGCCATCAAGGCTGATTTTAGATGGCGGTGGAAACGTTCCACTAACCCGTTTGATTGAGGATGGTTGGCCGTGGTGGTGTGCAGCTGCGTCCCAGCATGTTCGTTAATGCAGACCAGAGGCTGGAGGTAAACTTGGGTGCCCCTGTCTGAAGTATGGGGCCGGAACACCAAAACGATGAGATCCAAGTTGTGAGCAGCGCCCGGGCGCAGGAATCAGTCGTGATGTCAGATAGAGGGGTTGCCTCTGGCCACCTCGTGAACTGGTCCATGATGGTAAGGAGGTACCGGGCCCCTCTTGAAACTAGGCAGGGGACCAACGAGGTCGACGTGTATGTGGTCGAACCTTCTACGGGTAGGCTCGAACTGCTGTGCGGGACCTTGGTGTGTTGTTGGATTTCGATGTCTGGCAGGGCGGACCAAGTCCTGGCCCACTCACTGACCTGTTTGCGCAGGCCATGGCCGACAAACTTGCTGGCGACCAGTCGGACAGTTGATCTGATGGACGGGTGTGCCAACCCATGTATCGAGTTGAAAACGTGTTTCCGCCAGGCTGCAGGAAATATAGGCGGGGTTGACCTGTTGCGATGTCGCAAAGGAGGGTCTGCTGACCTGGACCGACTAAGAAATCTTGGAGCTGCAGGCCCGAGACTGCAGTTCTGTAGCTGGGCAGCTCGTCATCGGCTTGCTGTGCGTCAGCCAGGGCCACGTAGTCTACACCCAGGGACAGGCTGTGGATGGTCGGTCTGGAAAGTGCGTCAGCAACGACATTGTCCTTTCCGGAGACATGTTGGATATCCGTTGTGAATTCGGAATTGTAGGACAAATGTCTCTGCTGACGAGCTGACCAGGGATTGGAGACTTGGAGAAGGTGAAGGACAAAGGTTTATGGTCAGTGAAGCAGTGAAAGGCCCTGCCTTCTAAAAAGTACCGGAAATGCCGGACCGCCAGGTACAGCGCTAGAAGTTCCCGATCAAATGCCTGTATTTCAGTTCGGGTGGTCTAAGGTGGCTGCTGAAAAACGCCAAGGGTTGCCAACGGCCTTTGATTAGTTGTCCAGTACTCCACCAACCGCGGTGTTGGATACGTCCACCGTGAGGGCGGTTGGGATGTCTGTCCTAGGGTGTACAAGCATTGTGGCGTCTGCCAGGGCATCCTTGGCCTTAATGAAGGCAGCCACAGCCTCATCGTTCCAGGCAATGTCCTTGCCCTAACCAGCCATCAGCGAGAACAAAGGGCGCATGATACGGGCTGCTGCAGGGATGAACCGTTGGTAAAAGTTGACCATCCCCAGGAATTCCTGCAGGTCTTTGACCGTGTTGGGACGGGCAAAATGGCAGGTAGCGTCTACCTTGGCGGGCAGGGGTGTTGCTCCGTCGCTGGTGATTTTGTGGCCGAGGAACTCAATAGAGTCAAGTCCGAATTGGCACTTGGCCGGGTTGATCGTGAGGCCGAAATCACGGAGACGGGAATACAGTTGGCGGAGGTGGGAAAGGTGTTCTTGGCGGTCACAACTGGCGATTAGTATGTCATCTAAGTAAATGAACACGAAGTACAGGTCTCGGCCTACCATGTCCATCAGCCGCTGGAAAGTCTGCGCGGCGTTCTTAAGGCCGAACGGCATTCGAAGGAACTTGAAGAGGCCGAATGGGGTGATAATCACAGTTTTGGGGACGTCATCCGGGTGGACCGGGATTTGGTGGTATTCCCGAACGAGGTCCACCTTGAAGAAGATGCGGGCCCCATGTAGGTTCGCTGCGAAGTCCTGGATGTGAGGGATGGGGTAGCAGTCTGGGGTGGTGGCGTCATTCAGCCTGCGGTAGTCACCGCAGGGCCTCCACCCGCCGGTAGCTTTGGGGACCACGTGCAGGGGGGAGGCCCAGGGGCTGTCTGACCTGCAAACGACCCCCAGCTCCTCCATGCGATGGAACTCTTCCTTTGCCAGGCGGAGCTTGCCTGGAGGTAGTTGTCGTGCTCGGGCATGAAGGGGTGGCCCTGTGGTAATGATGTGATGCCGCACCCTGTGTTTGGGCATCGAATTTGTAAACTGAGATGCCAAAACTGATGGAAACTCGGCTAGGAGCTTGGTGAACTCGTTGCCAGACAGGGAAATGGAGTCCAGGCGCGGGGCTGGTAGGCTGGCTTCTTCCGGGGGTAGGTTTGGAAAGTTCTGGAGTGCACTAGCTGCTTCCCTCGCAGGTCGACTAACAGGTTGTGGGCCCAAAGGAAATCGGCTCCTAGGAGTGGTCAGGCGATGGTGGCAAGGGTAAAGGTCCAGGTAAAACAGCTGCCGCCGAATTGTAATTGAAGTGTACGGGTACCGAAAGTCCGTATTGTTGTGCCGTTTGCGGCATTGAGTACAGGACCTTGTTGCCTGTTACGAGTGTCGCGGCCGGTCAGGGGCAAAATACTGACCTCTGCCCCAGTATCGACGAGGAAATGCCGCCCGGACTGCTTGTCCCAAACGAATAGGAGGCTGTGTCGGCGGCCAGCCATTGTAGCCATCAGCAGCGGCTGGCCCTGGCATTTCCCTGAAACTTGCAGGGTGGGCAGCATCGACAGGCCTCCGCGTCCCACCTCTGATGGAAGAAACACAGCTGGTCGCCAGTGTCGTCATCTGTGTTTCTGGGGTGTGGTCGCTCGGTTGCTGGGACTGGTTTAGGCAGGCATTGGGCTCGCGGCCTGGCGATTTGGCCGATGGACGAACCGCTCTCGCGTTTGGCCTTCCACAGGACATCTGCCCGGGCAGCTACCTCACGTGGGTTGCTGAAATCGGCGTCAGCCAACAGCAGGTGAATGTCATCAGGTAGTTGTTTGAGGAAGGCCTGTTCGAACATTAGGCAGGGCTTGTGTCCCTCGGCCAATGCCAGCATCTCATTCATCAGGGCGGATGGGGATCTGTCCCCCAGGCCGTCGAGATGAAGCAGGCGGGTGGCGTGCTCGCAACGGGAGAGGCTGAAGGTCTGAATCAGAAGGTCTTTGAAAGCTGGGTACTTATCCTCCTCCGGAGGAGACTGGATGAAGTCTCCGACCTGGGCGGCTGTCTCCTGGTCCAGGGAGCTGACCACATGGTAGTACTTTGTGGAGTTGGAGGTGATCTGCCGAAGGTGGAATTGTGCTTCGGCCTGGTCGAACCAGATGCTGGGACGAAGCATCCAAAAGTGGGCAGCTTGAGTGCCACTGCCTTGGCTGCTGCATTGTCGTCCATTGTGCGGGTCCAAAATCCGTTTGGACCGTTGGGGTCACCAATGTAGCAGCTGCTACTGCGATGTGAAAACAAGACACTAGTCGATGGGTTTCAGAACAAGAACTGGTTTATTTTCCTGCCTTGCGCGGGCCTTTTAAGAGAGACTGTTCCCGCCCACCGAAAATGGAAATGATGTATATGCTACGTTATCAAACCTTTCCCGTGCGCGGGTTCTCCCTGTCGCTCGGGGAAGACGAAGGCCCAACACCATCTTGGGCCTCGCCACTCCGACGACGCATGACCCGACCGCCAAGCTGGTTCGCTTGCTCGGACGGTGAGTCGCTACAAATGTCACATTATCAAAGACTTAAAGATTTTTGTAGTCAGTAGACCATTGTACAACTTTGTCATAAAAAGAACCATTATCATGGGGAATGTTATTCTAAGGTACCAATTTTATTAGGATTTGGTTTGGACTGGATATGAAGGAATAATATGGATTGCCATATGGCTAGATAAGGAGTGTGACTCTTTCAATGGGCTGGCACAGCGACAATAGATCAAGTGGAATCCTTAAATGCTCTGCAATTCTGTGATTCCACATGCCTAGCAATGCTAATCTTGCTAACTGTCCACTCATCACACAAACATTAACATCTGGAGTGTCTGTTCCCATTATTCACACTTATAGCTTCAAAATGGGTAAAGAGCACAGGAGTCATTCTTTCCCCTGTCCTTTTATTCTTCTGTCTTAGCCTGAAAGCCAGTGCATCAGAATAAACCCCTACTCACCCTCATCATACTTTCCCAATGTTTCTGTGTCTGATTGATGCATTCACGTCCTAGAACAAGGATTGTTCCCCTTCTAAGATTTCAGAATGCATTTCTGTTAATAATACATTTACTTTGCTAGCAAACATATATGTGCTGAGTTACTGGGCATGACTAGAACTTAAGTCATAACCAGGTCATATTCCATTGCAACAGAAGTAGAAAATGCCAGTCAGCAGGTCAGGCAGCATGTGTAGAGGGAGTCGATGTTTCAGGTCAATGACCCTTCATCAGAAGGCCTGGATAGAGTGGATATGGAGAGGATGTTTCCATTAGGAGGTGAGTCTAAGATTCGAGAGCACAGCCTCAGAATAAAGGGATATCCTTTTAAAACTGAGATGAGGAGGAATTTTTTCAGCCAGAGGTTGGTGGATCTATAGAATTCGTGGCCCAGGGGGTGGTGGAGGCCAAGTCATTGGGTGTGCTTAAGGCAGAAATTGATGGGTTCTTATTGGTAAAGGGGTTAAGGGTTACTGGGAGAAGGGTTGAGAGAAAAAAAGTCAGCCATGATTGAATGGCAGAACAGACATAATGGGCTGAATGGCCTAATTCTGCTCCTATATCTTATAGTCTAGAACTGCATTTTCTGTTTATGTTTCAGATTTTCAGCTTCCTATGTTTTGCATTCCTACTGCAACTAGCACTTTCCATTTTTCATACCCAAGACCACATGATTTCAGTTTTCACAGAAAGACAAACTTAATTGCTGAATATAATCCCAAAACAGTAATAAAAATCCTGAAATGCAATTTAATAGGAAGTATCCAACACATTTAGTGTATTAAAACAGTGGACTCTTGTTTTATGCCTTTATTCACTTCTACAGTGTTTTTTTGAGTTCTTTGCATTTGTTTTTCTTGTTCTATAGGCAAAGCTGGCAACACAGCATTTACTTTCCAAGCCTGGCTGCCTCAGAAAGGTAATGGCGCAACATCTCCTTGGATTGTTGCCAAGTCTTCGTGGTTTTGATATTTCCACATAGCTGTTTGTTAAGTAGTTTCAGAAATCCAAGGATATTGAGCCAGCAACACCAGAGAAGGTGAGTTAATGCTCAAGCCAGGATGGTGTGTGAGTTGGAGAAGAATTCAGAGCCAATGCTGCTCTTTTGTCCCCCAAAGTTGCCTCTTCAGAGGCAGAATATACATGAATGAATCCATGCTTGCTACAGTACATCCTGCAGAATGTATTAGATCCAATCAAATTGTGCCTATATTAAGGGGAACAGATCTTGAATTGGTTGGCAAAAGAACTAATCAAATGAACTGCTTGTTCCTGCAAGATAACAAACTTCTGTTCAAACAAGTGGAGGATATTTGAACATAGTCCTGACTAGAGGCTATATCAGATTGTTTTTTTAAAATACCAATTATGTTGCAAGATTGAGTACTTGGCTTTAATACACTTTATGCAATGACCACTACTAGATTGAACTAAATATTGCAACTGCCTCCTCCTCTTGCAGTTCCCTTACACCTTCAGCTCTGTGCATTCCTTCCAACTGCTGTCACCTCACTTCTTTGGAATGAAATGGCCAAAAGCATGTCTCCTTTAATAACTAATGGCTCAGCACAAACAGCTGCTGATAAAGTAACTAAACTGCCCATCAGTCATTTGTAGCAATTTAAACGAGAACAGGTGAATGCCCCCTTTAAATTTGAGTGGCATTCTTGCAGGTTACTTCATAAGACCCCCATATTTAGTCAGATACTGCCTATTTGCAGGGAGGCTCAGCATTTAAGGGCTGCACCTAAAAGGCAATCATCAGCACTTCCTCTAGGGGTGGGGATTGGATGATCCAGATTGAGCCTCAGAGGTACACCAATGGGCTTTATGTTCCAATTCAAATCTCAGCTCACACTAATGTGGTCTACATAATTTGTAATCAAGGCTCATTTAATTTAACTTGAGGATCAGGAATTGGATTTTGTGTCAAATGGAGTGATACCAGCTGTGTGACAGAAAATTGATTCTCAGCTTGTATTTATACAAGCCACAGAGTATCACCCACTCTGCAACCTTGAGTCAAAACTTTGTTTCCAAGCAGTGATCAGAATGAATCATTCCTTTTACTTTCAGTTACAGGTCTTGGAGATAGTGGGGCATGTTTGTGTAGATTTCTGAACAGTGCCAGAAATGTGGCAAACAGTCTGGATCCATAGAGTTACTGCCCATAAGACTTCTGCCCTACCCCTGCCATCCATGGGGTATGTGTGGAGCATCGTCAGGCTGAGGAGGAGAAAGGCTGGGCGAGTGACTAAACTGACAGTGGGGGAGCACTTTGGGCCCAGTGACCATAATTCTATTAGTTTTAAAATAGTTACAGAAAAAGATAAGACTGGTCCACAAGTTAAAGTCCTAAATTGTGGCAAGGCCAATTTTGATGGCATAGATGGGAATTTGCAAGGGTTGATTGGGAGAGACTGTTTGCAGATAAAGGGACGCCTGGCAAGTGGGAGGCATCTAAAAGCGAGATGGGGAGAGCTCCGGACCAACATGTTCCTGTTAGAGTGAAGTGCAAGGCTGGTAGGATGAGGGAACCCTGGTTGATGAGACATATTGAGGCTGTGTTCAGGAACAAAAAGAAGGCATTTATCATGCATAGGCAGCTGTGATCAAGTGAATCCCTTGAGGAGTATAACAGATGTAGGATTACACTTAAGAGAGAAATCAGTAGGGCAAAAAGAGAGCATGAGAGGTCTTTGGTAGATAAGGTAAAGGAGAGATTTTATAAATCTATTAAGGAGTAAAAGGGTAACTAGGGAGGGAACAGAATCAATGTGGCCATCTATGTATGGAGCCATAGGAGATGGGCGAGGACTTAAATGAATATTTCTCCTCTGCATTTACTGATAAGGAGGCCATGGAAGCTTGGGAATTCAGGTAAGGGAATAGTGATGTCTTGAAACATATCCACATTACAAAAGAGGGGGCGCTAGTGGTTTTAAAGCACATAAAGGTGGATAAATCCCCAGGAACTGATCAAATGTATCCTAGGGTATTGTGGGAAGCTGGGGAAGAAACTGCTGTGGTCCTGGCAGAGATATTTGTATCACCATTAGCCACGGTTAAGGTATACCTGCCTGCATCAACGGTGCTGAGATCGGGAGGGTGGAGAGCTTCAAGTTCCTGGGAGCGAACATCACCAACAGCCTATCTTGGTCAAATCACGTAGATGCCATGGCCAAGAAAGCTCACCAGCGCCTCTACTTTCCCAGGAGGCTAAAGAAATTCAGTTTGTCCCCTTTGACACTCATCAACTTTTATTGATGCACCATAGAAAGCATCCTATCTGGATGTATCACAGCTTGGTACGGTAACTGCTCTGCCCAGGACCGCAAGAAACTGCAGAGAGTTGTGGACACAGCCCAGCGCATCACGGACACCAGCCTCCCCTCCTTGAACTCTGTCTTTACCTCTCGCTGTCTTGGTGAAGCAGCCAGCATAATTGAAGACCCCACCCACCTGGGTCATTCTCTCTTCTCTCCTCTTCCATCAGGTAGAAGATACAGGAGCCTGAGGGCACGTATCACCAGACTTAAGAACAACTTCTACCCCACTGTGATAAGACTATTGAATGGTTCCCTTATATGATGAGATGGACTATGACCTCACGATCTACCTTGTTGTGACCTTGCACCTCATTGCACTGCACTTTCTCTGTAGCTGTGACACTTTACTCTGCACTGTTATTATTTTTACCTGTACTACATCAATGCAATCTGTACTAACCCAATGTAACTGCACTGTGTAATGAATTGACCTGTACCTCGGTACAAGTGGCAATAATAAACTAATACCAATACCAGAAAAGTGGAATGTGGCTAATGTTGTGCCTTCGTTTAAGAAATACGACAAGAACAAGCCAGGGAACTACAGGCCAGTGATCCTAACTCTCAGTGGTGGGAAGGTTACTGGAGGGGATTCTGAGAGAGGATCTCGTGTTTCACGAACTTGATTGAGTTTTTGAAGAGGTGACCAAGAGAACTGATGAGGGCAGGGAGGTAGACATTGTCTGCATGGACCTTAGCAAGGCCTTTGACAAAGTTTGCATGGTAGGCTGGTCTGGAAGGTGAGATGACATGGGATCCAGGGTGAGCTAGCCAATTGGATACAAAATTGGCTTGGTGGTTGGAGTCAGGAGGTGGTAGCAGAGAGTTGTTTTTCAGATTGGAGGCCTGTCACCGGTGGTGTGCTGCAGGGATTGATGCTGGGTCCCATGTTGCTTATACATATATTAGTCACATGTACATCAATACACAGTGAAATGCTCATTTTGCTTTAACAATGGGGGCAGCCCGCAAGTGTTGCCACTCTTCTGGCGCCAACATAGCACGCCCACAACTTCCTAACCCGTACTTCCTTGGAATGTGGGAGGAAACTGGAGCACCCGGAGGAAACCCATGCAGACACTGAGAGAACGTACAAACTCGTTACAGACAGTGGCCGGAATTGAACCTGGGTCGCTGGTGCTGTAATAGCATTACGCTAACTGCTACACTACCGTGCCACCCCTATTGTCATCTACATTAACTATTTCAATGAAAATGTAGTAAATTTGTAGTTAACACCAACATTGATGGTATAGTGGATAGTGAAGAAGGTTATCCGAGATCACAACAAGATTTAAATTAACTGGGATGGTGGACTAAGGAATGGCAGATGGAATTTAACTTGAACAAGTGCAAAGTTTTGCATTTTAGGAAGTTAAACCAGGGTGGGATTTACACAGTAAATGGCAGGGCTCTGGACGGCGTTGCAGAACAGAGAGACCTAGGGATACAAGCGAATAGTTCCCTGAAAGTGGTGACACAAGTAGACAGGATGATGAGGAAGGTGTTTGGCATGCTTACCGTCATCAGTCAGGGCACTGAGTATAAGAATTAGAATGTCATGATAGAGGTGTAGAAGATGTGGGTGAGACTGCACTTGGAGTATTGTTTGCAGTTCTGGTCACCATGCTATAGGAAGGATGTCATTAAGCTGGAAAAAGTGCAGAAAAGATTCACAAGGATGTTACCTGGACTGAAGGGCTTGAGTTACGAGGAGAAAGTGAATAATCTGGGGTATTTTTTCCCTGGCGTGCAGGAGGCTAAGGTGCGACTTTATGGTGATATCTAAAGTCACGAGGGGCATATATAAGGTGAATAGTCACAGTCTTTCACCCAAGGTAGAGCAGTCTAATACTAGGGAAAGATTTAAAGGGGACTGAGGGGCAACATTTTCACAGAGGGTGGTAGGTATATGGAACGAGCTGCCAGAGGAAGCAGTAGAGATGGGTACATATATATTTTAAAAAAATATTTGGACAGGCACATGGATAGGAAAGCTTTAGAGGAATATGGGCCATATGCAGGCAAATGGGACTAGCTTATGTAGGCAACTTGGTCGGCATGGAGGAGATGGGCCGAAGGGTCTGTTTCCAGGCTGCATAACTCTATGTAACATTAGCAGACTCTTCCTGACCTAGTATCCAGTGACCAGCTAATTAGCTTTTGATTCCAATAAAGATCCTCCTTGAAATCATCAAATCCACTGCCAGTTCCAATTTTTCCTCCCTCTACATCTCATCATCTCTGGTCCTCCAAAAAATAAACAAACCACGTGCCACCATTACATTAGACACAATATTTATGTTCACATCCATTATAAAAAGCAAACAGTCTTCAGGTGTTACAACGTCAGGCACTTTGACATTCCACTTAGGACTCACGGGTCACCAGATACACCATACACTTTATTGTACCTGACACCTAAAGAAATCAACCAGCAACTAACTTATAAGTAATTGACAATTCCCTCAACCAGTACTGGTGGGGAGCTCCTTCTTCCTGCTGGAGACATGTTAATTTGTTCAAGGTTACAGGAAGGTGGTTGGTCAAAGCACTGTGCTCAAAAATACCAGAGCTTTTTCAAATCTTGATGCTCTGAAAACAATAAAGTGATCAATCCCATTGACAATGATTTGATGAACATTTTTTTTCAGCCAGTTCAATGTACTTGTAGTTGAGAACTAAATATTACAAGTTTCTCTATTCCCCTTAGCATATTTACAGTGGACACTGTGCACATTAATGTCTCCACAAAATGGCTTCCAGGGCCATTCACAGCAAATGTGTGCACGTACATTCAGCTGCCTGTTTGGTCCCTAAGTGGCACCCCGGCTACCCAAACAACAAAGCTAGTGACACCAATTGTGCATCACATCTCTAAAATCTGGTCTCAGCTTTAGAGGCTGCCAGCTTATTATACCAGCGTTGGTGTTAGTTGCACCTTATGCA
Source organism: Pristis pectinata (assembly GCF_009764475.1). Taxonomy (NCBI): domain Eukaryota; kingdom Metazoa; phylum Chordata; class Chondrichthyes; order Rhinopristiformes; family Pristidae; genus Pristis; species Pristis pectinata. Next base: position 26,750,278 of record NC_067417.1, read on the forward strand.
GGAATTTCCTGTATCTACTTGCCATTTCACTATGATTGAATGCACAATGTTCCTTGGATAACTGCAGATTTTCAGTCAGAGTTGATTAAGTAACCTAGACTTGAATTTCAAAAAAGTACTTTTCTCTTGTAACCTCATTAGTCAGTTTGTACTCCAGTTTTTTTTTTCGTCATTATTCCAGTTTTGGAGTAGTTCAGCTCATAGTATCATGGTCCCCCCTCAAGTTGCTATTTTCATAATGTAATGATTCACATACTAATACATTTGCCAAGTGGAATCACAGAAATAAAGACACAAGTTCTCTCCTTCAGTTATGTTTTCTTGTTTGCCTTTTAAGTACTGACGAAGTGAACAAGTTCTATCATCTCATACTTCAGACCAGTGGGGTTATGGTATAGGAGGTGCCATGCAGTGGATCCTCTGTTGGCTGAAGTGTCTAGCCTCTAAGATATTTTCCAACAGGGATATAGCTCAACAGTGTGGGTTCATATTTGTCTCGCACTGCCCGTGCTACCCATACAACTTCACTATAACTCTGGCAACATGGAAACCACATGCCCCCTGATGAGTGGGTGGGTAGCTGTGAAAATAATAAGGGGCATCTTAGCTGCTCCAAGATGTCCAAAGTCTGCCAGATGCAAGCTTGAACTGGATCCATATACAGCTTGGCAATGGGCCTACCTACAGGTGATAGTTTATGCTGTGAATTGGCAAGCTACAGCAGTTTAGGACCCTGTTGCATTTGGAATTTTCAGGCACAAATAGGCCAAGTGTCATTTAAGAGAATACAAGATGCTGCATCCTTTTGATGGGATACTCATTCTGGATTCAATACAATGCTGCACTTCACTGGGCCTCCTTCCAGTGCTTCAATTATAATCTTCCAATGGATACGCCAAATTTCTTGTCTTTCCTCCTCCACAATGTATTCGTTGAATACAATCCAGCCCACCCAAATTATTACCAATAAAGCTCAACATGAAAATAGTTGGGCTGCTTGATGTGGCTTCTGGCAGGTGGGATCTTCATAGCAGTTTACTGTAGAAGTTAAAAATCAGCCCCAAGGCTTAGAATAGTAGATTTTTCATTAATCTGTAAGGAAAAAGTATATAATGAATGGAGCTTCAGAAATTACTGTCAGGAGATCTCTTATTATGAGACGCTATATAGAAGAAGTGCTTTTATGTGAAAAACGTTTATTTCACTTTGAAGACAAAGAGGTGGATTCTCAACAGGCCACCCAGGTGTAAAACCAGCATTATCAATTTGGCAGTACTGTATAGATTCCTCCCAATTTTACTTTCTGTTATTTCTAAAACAGGCAGCTGATCTTCAACCTCAGCAGGCAGGAATCCAGGTGTACTTTCATCACACCTCAGACAAGCCAATAAATAAAACTAAAATACATATTTCTCTATTTATATGAACTAAGATTACTAGTAGTAAATTCATGATCTGTATATTTTACACATTAATTAGTGCAAAAACTTCTTTTTGATAGCAAAGTGTAAGCTGGTGTGAGAAAGTTAGCATGTGCCAAATATGATGGAGAAAATGTAATAAAATGTTATACATAGTGACCAGAAATAGATTTGTCTGCTTTAGGTTAGTAAATGAAATAAACTATTTTTAAAATGCTGTTGTCTATATTTCGACAGAACATTGCTCCTAGTTTATGGCAAGGTGAAAATTAGTGAGGTTCAAGATTAATATTAGCTGCTATAAAGCACATAAGATGCAAGAATATTTGACATAAGTCATGATTGGAATGCAAATACAAGGAATGTATAAAATCATATCTCCGTCTAGGTCATCGGTTATATTGCTTGGCCCACAAGGAAGCACATTTCTGTTTTAAATATGATGTCTGGCTAATTATTCTCATTGCCTTAGTAAATGCTCATTTTTTGAAAAAAGATAGATTTTTGTCTGTTAAAGCAATCATTTTCAAAAAGCAAACAACCAGAAGTTGTCAGTCTACTCTGAGATTGTGGAAATCCAGAAAAGGCTGATGAACACCATCAGAGTATTTCTTCTTGCTCGTCAACACAAAGCCTTTGACCTACCCAAATGATCCAATCGAATAGCGATTTGCTATTAAATCAAGATACCTGAATGCCTGGATTAATCCTTTCAGTGGATGAGAGTAGAAAGTCCTTCTGTTACACTATAAGTTTGTTATGGGTGGCTTTAGGGCAAATCCAACTGGTCATGTGCAAGTGATCGGCATTAGCTGAGAAAATTAAAGCCTCAGTCAGACAGGAGAAAAACAGACACACTCTTGTGAAAATGAACAAAACCGGGATTATCTTTGTTCTTTGTTCTCAATATTGTGATACTTGTGTATAATCTACAATAATGTAAGAAATTATCTATTCTTACTGCTTACTTTCCATTGTCAAATCAGCACATTTTACCCCAACACACACGCGCACACGCACACACACACACACACACGCACGCACGCACAGAAAAAAAATCCTCCTTGTTGATTTTGTTTGTCTTGTCAGTTTGACATTTGATTACCCGATAGTTTACCATCCAATGTTTGTGGCTGTGAGATACAGCAATCTAGTTACACAAACTGAGTGCTGAGATTTTGGGATTCCGTCTGTGAAACAGAAAGCCTCTTGCTCTGCTGCTGAAGCTATGAAGTGCTACTGTTCAAAATTTCCTATTAAGCAAGTTTTATCAGCTACATGAATTAACATAAATATAATTGCAAGATTAGAGATCAGCCTTCTTCAACTATCAATGCCATCTGCTAGTATAGTTGCCCCAGTACTAACCGTTATCTTCCTGCTATAAGTAGACCTAAAAGCTGCTGTTTTAACTGAAAATGTCCATGTCCAGTTATCCACTCTAGCACACAAAAACCCCCTTAATGGTTGAATGACGCAATAAGATGTTATTGTTGTACAGGGGTGATTATAACTGGGGGTAGATAGAGTCATAGAATAATACAGCATGAAAACAGGCCCTTTGGCCCAACTTGTCCATGCCAACAATGGTGCCCACCAAGCTAGTTCAATCTGCCCACCTTTGGCCCATATCCCTCTAAACCCCTCCTATTCATGGTTCTTGAAAACATGGGGGCAAGCACATCTGCCATCCCAGACAGCGGTTCTAACACCTGGGCTTCAATTATTGCTTGCCGGCTGGCTGACACCAGTGGAGAGATTGCTGGCCAACTGCTGACAGTTTAGGTAACCTACAGTCTGTCCACTGGCAAGTCAAGGGGATATCTTGGATTAGAAGAGGGGAGGGAGACTGGGGCTGGTGTTTTGGTCAGATCTCAGATGCAGAAATGGGAGAAGTCATGGGAGACATGCAAGGCCAGACGTCTCATTTGGGGGCTTGAAGGAGCACTCCTGCTCCTGCCCACTCCCAAAAAGTTATTTTATAACCAATCTTTTGGGCTTTCACTTCTATTACAGTCATCAGCCATTAAAATGCTAGTTCTTCATCTCAGGTGGTCTTTCAGGATTGAGGGTAACGTGCTTCCACTTTGGTGAATTAGCAGTGACTGATGAGGACAATGTAGACTCTGGCAGATATGGGGCAGGGAGTGCCTGATGGGGTGCGCAGACAGCTAATTTTTTCCTTCTAACATTTATGCTGAACCTCTGATACATGGACTCAAAGTTCTCAGTACCATTCCAAATGCTCCATCTCCACCTTGAGCAGTCAATGGCCAGAGATTCATAGGAGTCAGTGGGATGTTGCATTTTTAAAGGAAGACTTTAAGGACACCCTTGAAGCTCTTCCCTTGCCCATCTGGTAATCTCTTCCTGTGACTGAGTTCTGAGGACCTACTGATATCTTAATACGTCTTGTGAGGCTCGCACCTGAGTCAGAGAGATGCTGCCCCCACCAAGAACGCTTGGTGAAAATCCATGGAAAGCAGTAACGCTGCAGGAAGAGATGAATAGAACAGTGCAGTCACTCCCATTCCCACTGGTTAAAATCACCTTAGGACAGAATTTTGCCAGTTGTTAGAAATTATACATGCTACACACTACAAGCAAACAACCACAGTGCATGGAAAGGGCAATGACAACAACTGAAATGATCAAGCATAGGAAATCTATATATTTGTCACCTGCTTAAAAGTGTTTATTTAACCGTTGTAGGCCATATCTCAAACAGCGATGAGTCGGAGTACAGGAAGGAGATAGACAGCTTAGTGGAATGGTGTCATGACAACAACCTTTCCCTCAATGTCAACAAAACTAAAGAGCTGCTCATTGACTTCAGGAAAGGGGGAGGTGTACATGCACCTGTCCACATCAACGGTGCTGAGGTCGAGAGGGTGGAGAGCTTCAAGTTCCTGGGAGTGAACATCACCAACAGCCTGTCCTGGTCAAATCATGTAGATGCCATGGCCAAGAAAGCTCACCAGTGCCTCTACTTCCTCAGGAGGCTAAAGAAATTCAGTTTGTCCCCTTTGACTCTCATCAACTTTTATCAATGCACCATAGAAAGCATCCTATCTGAATGTATCACGGCTTGGTACAGCAACTGCTCTGCCCAGGACCGCAAGAAACTGCAGAGGGTTGCGGACACAGCTCAGCACACCGCAGACACCAGCCTCCCCTCCTTGGACTCTGTCTTTACCTCTCGCTGTCTTTGTGTAGCAGCCAGCATAATCAAAGACCCCACCCACCCGGGACATTCTCTCTTCTCTCTTCCCTCTTCCATCGGGGAGAAGATACAGGAGCCTGAGGGCACGTACCACCAGACTTAAGGATAACTTCTACCCCACTGTGATAAGACTATTGAATGGTTCCCTTATACAATGAGAAGGACTATGACCTCACGATCTACCTTGTTGTGACCTTGCACCTTATTGCACTACACTTTCTCTGTAGCTGTGACACTTTACTCTGTACTGTTATTGTTTTTACCTGTACTACATCAATGCACTCTCTACTAACCCAATGTGTAGAGGTGTAATGAATTGACCTGTACAATTGGTATGCAAGACAAGTTTTTCACTGTACCTTGGTACAAGTGACAATAATAAACCAAAACCAATACCAATACCAATAGCAGTGGGTCATTTGCCTCTTTGCCCTTCTCTGCTATTTTGATTAAGATCAAGGCTGATCTTTTTCCTCAGTGTCACTTTTCATACTAATCCCATATTCATTTAAATATTAAGAAATGTATTTGTCTTTGTCTTGGATATACTAAGTAACCAAGCCTCCACAGCCTTCTTGGTTAAGAAGCCTAAACCATCACTTCCTTCTGAATGAAGCAATCCGTCTCAAATGGTTGTGCCTTATTTTGAGACTGTAACCCAAAAAGGCCAAGTGTCACCCCTGCATCTATCCTGCCAAGCCACAGGAGAATTTGTTGTGTTTTAATCAGATCACCTCTCATTTTTCCAAACTCCAGAAAATGTAGGCCCAGTCTACTTAATCTTTCCCCACAGGACATTTACCCCATCCCAGGAATCAATCTGATAAATCTTTATTATACTCCAAGTATCACAAGTACATGCTTCCTCAGGTTGGGAAACCATATCTTCACACAGTATTCTGAGTATGGTCTCATATAATTTAAGTTAAATGTCTTTAACCTTGTACTACAATCTTCATGCAATGAAGGATAACATACTATTTACCTTTCTTTCAGTTAATGTTACTTGAAGTTACTTCTCTTCCATTTCTAAGTGGGTAACACTGCAGGCAACCTACCATCTGTTCCCAGGACTCTATCCAAAATGCTGGAAGGAGAGGGTGAAATCTACATTGACTTACTCTCCAGTCTTACTGCCTTTGGGAAGTTCCTTGGCTCTGTAGGCTCCAGCACAATGGAATCTTCCCAAGTGAAGAATCACAAATGCCAACAAATGATGTGCTTGTTAGCTGTGCTGAGAATTAGCACACCAATATGTTACACCAATGGACTGACAAATGATTGTGACTTAAAATGCATATGACAGCCTGTTTCGTGATGCTGTGAACAAAATATGATGAAAATTAATCTTAACCAGCTACAGTGCAGAGATTGTAAACATAAATGTCATGGAATAACATTATGCATACTAAGAAGAGTTGGCAGATACAAAAATAGATTATAGAACATATTCAGAAAAGCTACACTCTTGGAGCAACATCCCCAGCTGGTGGAACTACAGCACAGCCTCATTGAGTTTCTCATACTTTTCATTTTGAAGTAATTATTCATGCAATATATGTACAGAGGTCTCTGTGGCCAGGGCTACATACAGCGAAAATTAGGAGAAATCCTGTTTTCTTCATGGTTTAGTCACCGCTAACAAAATCCTTCTAAGAAATCACATGTTTGCAGCTGCATGTAACAGTGATTTAGTTGCCAGGTGATTAATTATAGAGATAAGCAGGCTCCCTTCTACTTTATTTTGTTGGGAGGAATTTTGGCCCTCTTGATGCCTGAGGATTTACGGGATAGCATAAATAAATATCTGTAGGGAAACCTTAATATAGATTATGGGCATATTCTGCTAATGTGCACTCCCAGTACGAAGGTTTGCTCATGTTATTCCATTCTGGGAATTCAAGGACATGGGATGCAGGCTATACAGAAGTTTGGGTCTTTTTCATTTTATATTCTTAAGTGAAACTTTCGTATATTCCACCACACATTTTAAGTTCATACATTTTAACTTTTGGAGCCCTTTTTTTAGCAAGGTGAGTTATGATGGAACATATTTCTGTTTAGACACTCAGTGTTATCACCACACACTTTCACATCAGCTAGAGAATCGCCAGAGGCAAAGTGATGCTCAGACTGCTCCACTCCAACAATGGAGAAGATTTCCTTTGTTCACGATGTGCAGCGATATCATAAACCATTTCATTATAAATTGGTTTATCATTTCATCGTATATAGCCCGCAGAAGATCTTTTCCCTTGATGTGTCTTAACCCAATCTCACAACAGCAGCCTTTCCCGCACCAGCATGAACCTTCTCATTTGCCACATCTATGTGCCCACTTTGCATGAGGTTCCCAACTGCTTGTTAATTTTTATTGGACAATGGGTAGTTTCTTCAGATGGATTCCTTACACCTAGAAAACAACAGGAAAGTTTATCCCAGAATTTAAATACAGGTCCCAAGGTGAAAGTCCCTGTGCTTCTTCCTGCGGGGTGCAATGAAATTATTTTTTAAATTATAATGCTTCTTGTTGGGGGATATCAAGTAATGTCCAGTCAATCCTAATGTAAATCAGCTTTCAGCATGTTCCCTTGTTTGGAGGAACAATAGAAGCTTTCCATATGTGGGTCTACTAAAACATGTTCAGTAATATTGACTGACTTTAACCAAAGTTTAGGTTAGGACACTTGTACCATTTTTATTGACATGCTCCCAGCAAGATTTCAGAAATAAAGAAACAAATATAGAACAAAAAGAAAGATCCTGTACTAAAAGAAATTTCTGTATGTAAAATTCTATGGAAATATTCATTGATTCAAAGGCATCAAACCATAACAGAAAAAAATGTCTTCATTGAGCTTCTAGGCAGGCAAATATGTATTATACATATTTTATATACATTTGCACAGGTGTGAAGCTAATTTTTATTTGACCTGGTCTAGTGGTGCAGTCCTGGATTGGTGCACTATGGTATTGTAGCTGCTTGTGAGGCCATTAGACTAGACTAGAAATTAGCACAAGGTATTATATGCATTAGCTGCACTCTATAAGTACTAGTTACAAACACAAATGAATATTGTAATCTTTCAACTATTTCACAATTCCATAAACAGTAAAATATAGTGAAATATGATAGCATCAGTTTTAGTGTTCAATACCTTTGCGCCTAGCCTTTTAGTTCAGTTTTTTATCCTGTTTTACTGACAACCGTACAACTTTCAGGCAAGAAAGCCAGCATTAATTAAGACAGTGCCAGCTGTAATTTTCCTGGGAAGTAAATTTCTGCACAACTAAAGGTTACAGAGACCTTTTCACTGTCAAAATTTACTACAGCCTGTGAATGTTAATGTTTCTAATGAAGACATGCTCTCTGTCCCTGAACTTAAAAGTACCATGTGAACAAGGAAATGGGGAAAAACTTAATTTGATGAATGTGGTTGTAGATTACACATTAATTCAGGGTTAAGTTTTCTTTTACATATTATAATTACAGTGTTGATACAGTCTCTTGCTTTCCAAACATGGAGTTGCACTGCAAACTGGCAATTTTGTACTGCAAATGCAGGCTTATAATAAAGACAATACATTGAAGGACATGAAGGGGAATACATTATTTTGCATTGTTGTTGTGATGAAGCAGCAAGGATTCACAGCCATTTTGTTTTGACAAGAAATACTCACGTGGGTACATACAATGGAGTTTTGTTGGATGTTATCCTTTATCTTTACTGTTTCCAGAGCTGAAGAAACAATATCTTCATGCTGAAACATGTAAGTATTCATCTTCTGAGGAATCTAATTTTCGCTGATTCATATGCTTCAAGGTTAACATTTTGACAGAAAATTCCTTGTCCTCTGATCCAAAATCCAACCACTGCTCAATTCCATTTTGTTACTTCTGGTACAAAACAAATGTGCAACTTTGTGGAAAATTTCAGGAATCACGGATGTTGGTGATATAATTGCAAAGAAATGGATCAAATCCTTTTACATACAAAATGGGCGATTTAAACCCAAAGCACTTATTAAACAAGGTTATCAATAGTAGAAATCCCAATGCTATGATGAAATTCAAATGATGTTGACATATTATAATAGTTTTTAACACAACACTTTGGAACACAAGACTTTACTTAGATTAAAATTGATGTGCTGTCCACAATTATTCTGTTGTCTTTCTTCCATGAATTGAGGTTTATCAAGTTTCCAGTGAGATTTTAATTAATATCTTAATGTCTGTCTGTCAAAACAATACTTATAGTGCTGAAAGCATAGCAATCACAGTTTAGAGAGGATACTGAAATGTCTGTGACAATCACCTATTCATAAAATATGAACTGTGATGTATAAAAGTATGACCATATGTATAATTTTGCCACTATATTTGCCAGAAATTATTGAGCACAGCCTACCAATTGAATATTTTCAGCTAGTCTTTATACTAATGTTCTTTTTTAGGCAAGGGGACTACAGTAAATAAATTGGAAAAACAAGCAGGTGATTGCAAAGGACACAGTTCAGCTGATCGACCACAACTGTTAGGCAGATATGATGAGCAAAGAGGCATAAAGCAGCACTCAGGGAGTGATGAGGAATGCGAGGAAGATCCCACAATCTGGCTTGATTATAATCAGCAATCCTTTCTGACTGTTTTTTGTAGCATTAATGTAATTTCTGTTCTTGTACACATAGGAAATATCAGGCTGTTTTCATATTCACTAGGATCAATATGATTTTACCCTGGAATAGTTAGGGATTATATCTCTTTATAGTTCTTGTAGATACTTGGAGTGGAAGGAGATTTACCATCTCTACAATGTCGGTTATCTACTGACATTCAATTGGCAAAAACATTGGCTACGATTCTGCAGGCCCTTAAATCACATCACAAGGGGGTTAATTGCTCAAGGGCAAAATTTCACGTGATAAAGATGCTAGACCTCAGTTCCTGGGCATTGTTCTCAGTCCTCCAATGTAAACCGGCACATCTTACTTACTTTGGTAAAGTACATCCTGTTGGAACAGGTTTTCAAGCAGACTCAATTTTGGAAAGAGGCAGGGAAGGCTGATCAGAAAACCCTGCTGTATATAAATGCTTAGAAATAATTCACAAGTTTACCATGTTACCTGTATGGTATAAATCCAAGCTAATAGTATGTTTATGGGGCAAGATTGCAGTACACATTGGTTGGGGAAGGGTGTTTTGGTAATCCCTGACACTAAGGTTCTTTGTAAGGTTCTGATTAAAGCTAGATAAATGTTAAAACCAGAAACTCAGCTTCAATCCACCTACTTCCAGATTTAACTTGTTTTAATCCTGAATGGCTGGATTTTCCAGGAAAGCCCAAACTCAAAGTTCTGGGTTCTGGAGAGAGGTCTTCTGCTCCTCCTGCCCAACAGCAGTGATGCAAAGGAACTTTTCTTCGAAGAAAGTTTTCCCCCCAAAGCTGCCCTTGAGTTCCTTGAGCTTTGCGCTTTCCTAGAAAACTCAGCTATTCAGGGTTAAAACAATTTAAATCAGAGACTGCCAGTCTCAGTAGTTACATTGGCTGTCTGCCTGCTGGGACTCGGTTTATCGCCTGTCCGTTGATCTGCCTTGGTAAAATCTGGAAATAGGAGGGTTGAAGCTGGATTTCTGGTTTCTAACATTTAACCTGATCCCAAACCAGCTGTATCTGGTAGTTAAAGTTCAGTCCTGAATTTCATTCAGTGCTAAATTTAACCACGAAGGTTCCAGTTTTTTTAAACATTCTCCCAGAACTCAGGTGGATGCACTGAAAGACTGCCTCTGAAATTATTTCATTTTCCTCAGTACTTGATTGAAGGCAAAGTTCCCAGAAGACCCATTACAATTGTTCCTCTATCCCTCTAATCATGAAAAAAGGAAGAAAATCTAAATTCTCATTCTTTCCTGCAGTGACTTTGTTGCTGTGTTGAAGCCTCACAAAAAAAAAATTCCCTCACAACAGCTGAAACAAAATGTAGTTGGAAAATAACCTGCAAATATCTGGAAATTGTGGGAATAACAGAACTGCCTCCCTCAAAATTATTCTGTATTATGCAGCATTTTCAGGACACAGTTAGCTACTGTTGGAAATCTGCAATGACAATTTTTAGGATTGGCCCAATGGTACAATGCAGATGCTTTACGTACAACTACACTTGGATCACCAGAGCATTTGGGAGACCTGTTTTTCTCAGCTAGCTAATTAATCTTTCCAAAACTCTTTTGATGTGAATTAAAGATTGTGGCAACTTCAGAATGAAGAGCGTGTATCCGATATGCATAAGTGTCCTGATGAATAGAAATATTAATGCATTACCAATGGGTAGTTAGAGATATTCTGGCACAGTGTTAAAGAGTACATTTGTTTGAGTCCTTGTTCCAAGTGTAACAGACTTTCTACAGGAGCATATTAAACAGGAAAGTACTAGAGAAATGTAGTTTGACCTAAAGTAACAGTCAGGTTTTTAAGAATGTTTCATTTGGCTGTGTGATGCTGTTGTTAATCTCATTCCTGTGCAATAAATCCTCAATGACTGATAGATTTAATCACTAAAACAACAAATGTAAATAAATTAGTTCTACCAAAGCCATGTTTGGCTCTTCTTTGCAACTCTCCAAACATAGGAAAGGACTCTTGAATGTGTAAAAACAATGTCATATCTCATTCCCAAATCCACAGTACTCAAACCAAAGATCTACTGCACTGGCAGATTTGAGCAACATCGACCCCAGTGAAAAGAGAACAGAAAACTTTAATAGCATCTGATTACAATTCTCACAAGTATCCTCATCAAAATTGACAAGTGGCCACTAAGAACGTGATTAACTGTTGTATAAATGCTCCTGAATTCACTCTATTGCACAAGCTGAAACAGAGTAAGTACCTCATACAGCTTGTCTGATCCGTAGTTCCCAGATGTTTGTTTTTCTCTATTTTTTTCTTTCTCAAATCCTGGCTGCCTGGCCTTGATGGAAGAGTCCTGGAGCGCAGACAAAGCTTTCTGTTACCTGAAGCAACAAGTGTCTCCCATGAATTCACCTTCAACCCTGCCAGACAAGGCCAAGGTCTCAGCACCTTACCTTGCCATAATGTGCAGATCCAATTAAAACTGAGCAAAGTCTGGATCGGTTCTGAAGCTGCACAATTCTAGTGCCCCTTAAAAAATGCACCAAGTGCAACTGAGATACCATTTGTCATTACATGTAATTTTTACCAAGTAAAACATAAATTAGAGGTGAAAGAAAGGATCTGAACTCTGTTTCTGAGGATGAGATGCCTATTTAGGGTCCTTGGCTGTGATATACCCCTTTGTGAACATGCACAGAAGGATACACATATCCACGCATACTAGTATTTGAGGCCAAATCAAACTGTTGTCCCAAAGCCAGCTCACTGCATACTAGGAATTATTTGGTATGACTTCTAAATGATATTCAGATCAATCTAGTCATAACAAGAAAACGAAAGATTGAAGAAACCTTTCAACTGAATGAAAACAATCTAAACAGCCTTGAATTTATAAGGAAATGATGCAATTC